>NC_056749.1:328445590-328745590 GCF_019279795.1 Protopterus annectens | reverse complement strand
AGAAGCCCTCTCTCAAACCTGAACCTATACAACAATGCAAACTACAACTATTTATCTAACACTAACCTGAAAACAGAATATAAAATTATTAAACTACATTTTGCCAAGAAGTAACTAATAAATATAAAATGTACTCGCCTCATCCCAATGGAGTCAAACAAAATGACTGTCATAACGCGAAACTAAAAAGAAAGAAAATAATATCCAACACAAAAAGAACATGCATTCTCATTTAAAAATAAGCTTATAAAAAGGTCAAATAACTGATTACTAGTAAAAGAAAATTTGCAAAGAAATCTCAGCCTTATTGTATAAGAACTGCCCACCAAAACTGGATTGAAAAAACAAACCTAAAAAAAAAAAATCACTGCACTAGCATTGTTAGAACACAAGTGAAACATTACAGCATTGGTACTTTAAACACTCCTACACATACCTTCTCCAAACCATTGCACTCTGTGTCAGAGCAAAATGCACTAAACAAAACAAAAGTAATAATAATAATAATAATAAAAAAAAGATTACAGCATTTGACACTAGCCAGAGACATTCAGCAGCTATCTTTCAGGCTTCTGAAGCTATCATCCAATCCAGCTGACCTGCTGCAGCAAATACTTCTGTAAATCCAAAAAGTGCTAAAATGAGACTAAAAATTTTAACACAGTCCTCTCTGAGACTCTCAGTTAAAATTTCTTCTTCAGTGACCTGCTTAGCCACCTTCCTAATCCCAAAAATGGTAAAATGCAACCAAGAACCCAGCCACAGTCCTTTGCAAGACTCGCACTCCAAACTCCTTATTCATGGACCAACTTACCGCATTCGCTCCTAAACCGAAGAAGCCCAAGTGTTAAGTGAAAAACAAGAAATATCCAGCAAAAATAAAAAAAAAAATCTAAAATTGTCAGTAATGAAATCCCCCACATTCACTTACCAGCTTCAGTGATCTAAGTGATGAATATAACCTAGAAAGCAAAAAATAATGCTTCCTCCCACAAAATTAACAAAGAATCAACAAGACAGAAATTGAAAATGAGCAAAAGAAAAGTTAGAAAACTACACGGGAAACAGAGAAGAAAATTATTTTGAGCAAATGTGTCCCTACATCATAATCACTAATAGAAAATAATATCCTTCATTTTTCTGTTATTACGAAGAGTCCAAAACTGTGAAATACAAAAATACAGAAAAAAGAACAAAAAGATTAGAAAACAGTCCTCATACATCACCAGACTCAATTTTATGTAATCTAGCTTATTCACTTCAACTGATTGAACTTTACCAAGCACTAACTCTTCCCTATCTCCCATAATGCTGTGTGCCTTCTAATATGTAATAGTCTCATTTACTGTGAATCAGATTCTTGCATTCTTTTTTCTTTGATATTGGAAGATTTGTTTTGGCATTCCGTGCTGCCTATGCTGAGGCAATCATTTTGTGTGAAGTGATGTGGTGGAGTTTGTTGCTTTTGCTGGATCATCCCAGTGGGTGTGTTGCTGCTGACAAACATAATATGTGTGTGGTATGCTTAGGAGTAGAGTGTTTAATCATTGAGTGTTTGGTTTGGGAGGTGCTTGATGCTAAAACTTTGAAGGCATGCAAGAACATACTTATTTGTAAAGTTTTATTACCTAAAGAGGGATTGTCTGATAAACTTAAAGAGCATTGGTGGAAGAAAGTAAGTTGTAGGATGAGAAATCATCTAAGACTTTCTTGGTTTTCCAGCCCCCCCCTAAAAAAGTAAATAAATAAGTAAATAAATAAAAAGGCCTGCATCCTTGTTGCATCCTTTGTAGTTTGTTCTGGGCTGTAGCAGTTGTCCACTTAAAATGGCAAACCATTTTATCTTTGGGAATACTACGTTTTAACATGCTTGCATCTCTGTATGATCAGTAGTTAGTCAAATCAATGCGAACTTTATAACAGTTTTGTACTCCAGAGATATCCTCTCAGGTTCATAACATTTCTTGCACAGTATAACTATGACTCCACAGAGTCCTCATCAGTTCCTATGAAAACATAGCATTTAACATCTCCTGATAGGCAACACAACTTTCTTTTCCACTTAGAGCTAACTGTTTATCTGACGGATGGAGGTCTGGACTGCAACTTAGAAGAAAAAAGAAAGACAGGGACAGGGACAGTCACAGAACAATGTCCAAGACTAAAAAATTATAACTCTTTAAAACTTGAAAATTCCACAGAATAGTCAAAATTAGCAGATCGCCATCAGGTCTGACTGTCACTGAGGCTCTACTATGCCTGCAGGTTACAAACTAAAACAGTAGCAGATCTGATGTTGCCCTTTTCATTCTTCCTCACTGATGGGTCTCAGATCCAATATCAGATCTGACTCGGCCGCATTTCCTAGACTTCTGGCTCTGAGTCTCAAGCTCCTCCCTCTTCCCATAATGCATCATACGTTCCCAAACTCCTCAGATCTTGTTTACCGACACTGTATCCAGATGTGGTTTCTGAGTCTCTAAGTGAGTTGCTGTGTGTAAAGTCAAATTTAACTTTGAATTCTGTTTGCTGTTATCCTTTCTATCCTCCCTCCTTTATATTCAGGTGTTAGGGGCTGCTGCCTTTTTCAACTTTTCTATTTATGCCACTGGCACTTTCCTTTTCTCTTTTCGACTTTGTTAACAAAAAAAAAAGAAAGCTATAATAGTAAACCTTGTCTTCATTAGATTTACAGTTTACCTTTGTTGCTTTGTGTGTGTGTGTGTGTGTGTGTGTGTGTGTGTGTGTGTGTGTGTGTGTGTGTGTGTGTGTGTGTGTGTGTGGGCAGGCATATTTCCTGTTTTTATCTTGGATCAGTGATTTGCCTGTATTTAAAGATGTCAGACAAATTAACAGGCTTCAAGAGATGCACTTCCTGTGGGCATAAGATCTGCAATTCGGATGCCCACAAGAAGTGCGTCTGTTTAGGGCCACGTCATTTAAATGTGGATTTTTCAGTCTCTGCTTCCTTTAACCCCCTGGGCCTTGTCTGACAGAAGAAATAAGCTTATTTTGAAGGGCCTTTTGCCAGCATCATAACCTTCTTCTGGGGCTCAAACCTCCCTCAAAGCATGGTAGCTCTAAGGAACAAAAAAGGCGAGCCCATTCTTCTTCTCCAGGGGCCTCATCAGAGCCATGAAAAGAGACGAAAAATCTTTGATCTGACCCTTACTGATCCAAACGTGACCAAGCCACCCTCTGATCCCAGATCTCCCTTTAATCCTAAGCCATTTTCCGACCTGAAGGCATCGGATCCAAGCAAAGGTAAGGCAGTTTGGATCCTAGGACCCCATCAGATATGATAGAAACTGTGCTTATCTCTGGATCTCCTGTTCTAAGCACTTCTACCTCAGATCCTAAGGCATCGGTGGTTAGGAGCCGTACTTCGGTTTGCCATCTGAAACCAATTATGCTGGCTCCTCCTTCAAAGATCCTTCAATCTACAACTTCATCCAGACTGGCTTCTTCATCTAGGCCTTCTCAAAGTCGCACAGAGGCCAGTATGGACAGGATGATGCATAAGTTTCTCATGGCTCAAATTCAGATGGGGGTCTTGGCATCTCCATCCCATCTTGGATCTGTGAGTGCCCCATCATATATCTTGCAGAATCCTTCTCCGATCTGCCCCTTGGCTTCAGAACCCAAGAATCCTGGATACCCGAGAAAGTCAATGTCAGATCCAAGGAAGATCCCTTCTTCAACTCTATGTGCCTGACAGCTTTGTTCCGATATTGTCAGATTAGAGTGGGGTCATGTATCCAATATGTCATTGCTGGCTCTGGGAGGTTGCCTTCGTCTCTGACTTTGTTGGATTTGTTGCTTCACCTTGGGGCTTCAGCCCTTGACAGCTCGGGTCCGATTCTGTCTGGAGGCCTTGGATCCTTGGTTGACTCTGTTCTCTCCTCCTCTGACTTCAACGCTGTGGGAGAGGGAGAGATTCTCCCTGGATGGGTCAGCTTTCCTGGTTGCAGAAAGGGCTTTCTCTAGGATCAGAGAATGATCTCCTCACATCCAGGATCTGTCTCATCCTTCACTGGATCTGAGCACTGAACCCATCACTCCTGCTGTTGGTCAGTCTGCCAAGAGGAGCCTCCAGACCACTTCCTCTATGGAGTCCCCCCTCGAAAGAAAAAGTGTAAGAGGAGGAACATAGACTCCCCCATGGAGTTCCTCACTGAGGACACTGATTTCGATAAGAGAGAAGGATCTCCATGATCACTACCTGAAGATGTCTCCTTTGGAGACATCCTAGAATTCCTAAAGCAGAAAGGTGGCTGGTCTTCCTAGCCTCCTTCTTCTGAGGAGTCTGTGTTCCTGTAGGCTTCGCGGAGGGCCAGTCTATGTTTTGGGTGATCCCTGGTGGATGAGCTCATATTTTTAATTTCTTGCTGGGCTTGGAAGGAGCCAGACATGGTCGAGCCTAATTCTAAGCACCCCAACAGGTTCTTCAGTACATGCTTTGACTGTCTATACTGGAGCAAAGGGATCCTGGTAGATGCCATCATTGTGTCAGCATCCATAAAAGAGGAGCTAGCTGAACAGAGCTTCACTGCTCATCTGCCAAACAAGGAGTCCAGGGCAATGGACAAATATGGAAATTGTGCATGTGATAGTGTTCAATCTCGCCGTTTGTTCTTACACATGGGTTCGGAGCCGATCCTCGGCTCCGTGCCGGCCTCTTGCAAGCTCTGCATCGAGAAGAAGCTCGAGACAATCTAATACCCACAATCCCCCTCTGCCTTTACCTCAGATCTAGTTTGCCGCTGCTGCATTCGCATCGTTGGGAGCTAGCTCGAGGGTTTTTCTAAGCTAAGATATAACTTTTTGTTGTATTTTACTGAGAATTTTGATTTAACTTAATATTGTTGGTATACCTGGTGTGATTGTGTTCTGGTTCCGTAGTTCTTTGGTACCGTTAACCCTTTTTCGGTATTTTTGTACCGGGGCCTACACCCTTACCATATACTGATATATTTTGAGTCAATTTACCTGATTGTGACTAACCGGATTTGACATTTTCCTGTTTGTGACTTTTTACTCGGATTTGACTGTGTTTTTGCTTCTTATATTACCTACAATGTCTGAGAAGGCAAAGTCTGGTTTCAAGCATTGTCAGTGTGGCCAAAAAATGTCGGTCACTGACAACCATAGTTCCTGTGTCTACTGCCTTGGCCCTCTCCACTTACAAGAGGATTGCTCCATTTGTCACTCTTTCAGTGGGAGGGTCATGACAGATAGGCGCAGGAAACTAATGGACAGGGGTCTGTTGAAACCAGCTTTCCAAGAGGCTTTGGATGCTTCTGACCAGGCATCGAAGTCCTCTAAGGAATCGAAGACATCGGAGCCCAAGTCATCGGCTCCGAGCTCTTCTTCAAAAGTTAGATCACCGGTTCCACAGACTTCGCGGCCGAGTCTTCGACTGGTGTCGCTTCCTGAGCCTCGAGTCTTGGAACCGGTGATGGAGCTCCTCCTTCGCCATATTGAGGTCGGCTCCGTCTTCGGTTCCTTCGACCCGTTCCTCCTCTAAACTTTCGGATGTCGATGTGGATCGTGTGGTGCAGAAGCTGCTGGAGCATTCGGCCCTCTCTAAACTTATTTCGGTTTCCACCCAGCTGGTGTCGAAACTTGAAGGCCTTCCTGTATCTCCATCCATTCCTCCTCCGAGACCGATTCAGTCTTCGGAGCCGGAAGAGGCTGATCTGCTGATTGTGGAGCCCTCAGGTCCAGAACCGTCCTTTTCTCGGTCTGTTCCCCTCACCTCGACTCCGTCGGACCCGGTACCGGAGTCTCGGAGCCGACGGTCTGTTCTTGGTTCCGGGGCCGAGAGTCGAACCGACGTGTCGGTTCCGACTCTCCCTCTCGGGGCCTCGGCACGGATCGATTCGGCTCCGTCCTCGGGGTCGATGCCTTCGGTGCCCGTGTCGGGGATTCTTCCCATTTCTTCGGAGCCGGGAGATTCTTCGATGCGGGACCCGGGAGCGTTCGACCTGATGAGGAAGGTGTTGTCTACCCAGACAACCACATCAGTGGAAGCAGTTTCTCCTCCCCATAAAGGGCCTTTGTCTTCATCTGCACCCACAGCCACATCCAAGCGTCGGGCACCAGTGTCTCAGCCACCCCTGGAGGGTGCCCCCTCTTCCTCCGAGGCTTCTTCGGATGCTCCCCACGAGGAAGTCCCTAGGAAGAGACTGTGTAAGAGGAGACACTTGGATTCTCCACAAGAATCCATAACATCTGATACTGACTTAGATGAGTCAGAAGGGTCCCCTAAGTCACCTTCAGAAGATGTCTCTTTTTCAGACATTTTGGAGATCCTGAAGCAGAGAGGTGATTGGCAGTCCCTTCCCCCTTCTGAGGATGAGTCAGTTCTGCTGAAGGCATTTGGTGCTCGCCCTTCCTCCTCCTGGGTCACTCCGCCTTGACGAACTAATGGAACTTATTGCTCGAAGGGCGTGGGAGGCTCCTGACACAGTGGAACCTGTTCCTAGGAAACCGAACAAGTACATCACGGCACCCCAGGATAAGTCCTACCTTACTAAAGGAGTTCCAGTAGACGCTATGGTGGTGGCTGCAGCCACGAAAAAGGAGATGTCGGAGTCTTCTTCGTCTGTCCATCCGCCTAATAAAGATTCTAGGACGATGGATAGATATGGGAAGCGCATTTTTAGTTCAGCGGCTTTTTCCATGCGGTCCCTGAACTATTTGACCCATTTTACACGTCTGCAGAGGGATCTAGTCAAAGAGTTGGGAGATACCCCAGGGTTCTACAGATGCAGCTGTCTCAGAGAAAGTGACAGCGCAACTTAATACCCTAACATCGATTGTTAACTCGTCCATGAGGCTGATTTCCTCGCAGCGAAGGTTCGAGTAGGGCAGCAGCTTCAGCGATTGCTCTTTGTAGACAATCCTGGATGCGCCTATGCTCCTTTGCGGAAGCCTTCAAGTCTTCCTTTACAACGCCCCATTTGACGGTGCCACTCTTTTTGGCCCCAAGGTAAAGGAGACCCTTACCCGGTGTGAACAAGAGGGAAAGACTCTGTCTGCTGTCGGAGTCCGCTTTTTCCACCCCAACCAGACCGTACCCCAAAGGGCAACGCGGTGGGAAAATGTGGTTTCGAAACAAAATCAAGGGTCTTTCCGGGCACACAGGGTGATGCCCCTCTAGAGGCAGAGGAGGGGCAGAGGTGGAAGACGCCGCCCTGGCGGCAGAGGGGTCCGCAACATCAAGGTGACAGGGATACACTCCTGGTAAACCTTTCCAGCACTCCTGAGAGGAGGCCCGACTGTCCTGCTCTGGAGGCAGTCGGGGTCGCTAGCCTTTTACCCTCAGGCCTGGCAAGATATAACTACAGACAATTGGGTAAAAAGCGTAGTTACCAGAGGTTACACCATACCCTTTCTATCTTATCCCATTCCAAAGAAAAGACTCCCAGATGTACCGCCCCATCTGCGAGAGCCAGCAGCTTTAGAAATTTCAAAGTTGTTAGACAAAAGTCATCCAGCCAGTCCCAGCGGACCAGCAAGGATTCGGGACTTACTCAAGGTTCTTTTAGTTCCAAAGAAAACAGGGGACTGGAGGCCCATTCTAGACCTGAGTTACCTCAATACTTTCGTCAAGAAAGAAAAGTTCCGAATGGTCACGCTTCAGTCGATCCTTCCATTTCTACAGAAGGACGAGTGGATGTGCTCAATAGATCTAGAGGATGCATACTACCACATCAAAATGGCCAGGGCATCCAGAGATCATTTGCGCTTCGGCTGGGAGCCAGTCACTTTCAATTTCGAGCCCTGCCCTTTGGTCTGACCTCAGCCCCCAGGGTCTTCACCAAATGCATGGCAGTGGTAGCGTCTCACTTGAGACGCCAGGGATTCCAGGTGTTTCCGTATCTGGACGACTGGCTCCTTTCAGCCACTACCCGGCCAACTACTGCAGGCCAGAGACTATGTTCTTCAACTGTGTGTTCACCTAGGGATCTCCGTAAATTTCGGAAAATCCTTACTTCAGCCATCACAAAATATCTTGTTCATAGGAGCAGAGTTAAACACACGGCAATTAATTCTGAGGCTTCCCACAGAAAGGATAGTATCGCTGCAGACTCACATACGCCTTCTGCTCTTGTCAAGGAAATCTCCTGCAAAACTAGTTCTGAAGGTGTTGGGCCTCATGTCAGCCTCCCTTATTGCAATTCCCTGGGAAGGCTGCACATGAGAGTTCTACAATGGCTACTGTTTGCTCAATGGTCATTTCAACAGCTACCTCTAACACACGAGATTCTCATAACAAAGACTTGCAAAACAGACCTAAACTGGTGGCTCCAAACGTGCAACCTTTCCCAGGGAGGCCGTTTGTGCTACCCACGCCTTACAGTTACGGTGACCACGGACGCTTCCCTGATAGGGTGGGGGGGCATCTTTCAGGGACAGACAGTCCAAGGCGAATGGACCAATTTGGAGTACAATCTGCACATCAATGTACTAGAGTTGAGGGCAGTGTTTCTAGCGTTGCAACACTTTGCTCCCCTTCTTCCTCTAGGGACTATTGCAGTTCAGACGGACAACATGTCGGTAGTCTGGTACATAAACAAACAAGGGGAACCAGGTCCTATCAACTATGCAGAGAGGCCATGAGAATTTGGCAGTGGGCAGAGTCCACGGGTCGCTTTCTAATAGCAACGCACATCCCGGGGTCATCCAACGTCATAGCCGACAAGCTGAGCAGAGCAATTCTGCTACCACACGAGTGGTCTCTGAAACAGTCAGTGGCGAAAAGGATTTTTCGCACATGGGGCCAGCCTTCCTGCGACCTGTTTGCGTCTCCAATGAACGCCAAATGCAGGAGCTACTTTGCCCTATTACCCCCTCCAGGGGAAGTCCCCAGGGACGCACTGGTTTACGATTGGCCCCCGGGACTCCTGTACGCATTTCCTCCATTTCCTCTGATACCGAAATTTCTCCAGAAAGCCAGGAACCTTCACAGGACGATAATTCTCATTGCTCCATTCTGGCCTCGTCAAATTTGGTTTCCCTCCCTGAAAACTCACTGCATTCGGGGACCCTGGATTCTGGACCCAGAGCCGGATCTGTTGACTCACTCGTCAGGGGTTCCCCATCCCGCGCTCCTGTCACTCCATCTAGCAGCTTGGCTGCTCCAATTCCCAACTTAGCCAGGTCTGATCTCTTGTCACCAGCAGTTCAGGATATATTAGTGGCTTCGCATAAGGCTTCCACTACTAAAACATATACTAGCAAATGAAAACGGTTTGTATTCTGGGTGAATACACACCACGTTGATCCCTTTACAGCTCCTTTGAATAAGATTTTAGATTTCTTGACAGACTTATTTCATCAGGGTGCTTCTCCTGCTACTCTAAGAGTTCAATTGGCTGCCATTTCGAATTTCCATGTGGAAGAGTGTGGAGCTTCTATCATGGCTCACAGACTTTGTAAAGCCTTCTTAAAAGGAGTTTTTCATATTAGACCTCCGGTCAGATCTCCTACGTCACCTTGGAGTCTAAACTTGTTACTATCTAAATTAATGTTGCCCCCCTTTGAACCTGCCTCTTCTTGCCCATTAAAATTTTTGTCCTGGAAAACTCTCTTTCTGGTAGCCATTACTTCTGCTGGACGAGTGTCTGAACTTCAGGCTCTCTCCATCAAGCACCCTTATCTAATCTTTCACTCTGACAGAGTTTCTCTTCGTACCAATTCATCCTTCCTCCCTAAAGTGTGTTCTATTAACAACATTAATCAGTCCATTGAATTGCCCACTTTCTTCAAAAACCACTCCAACAAAATGGAGTATATGTTGCACAAATTGGATGTTCACAGACAGTTAAGGTTTTATTTGGATAGAACAAAAGATCACAGGAAAACAGATCAACTCTTTGTGGCTTTTGCTGATAGCAGGAAAGGACTTGCAGTTACCAAAGAACTCTTTCAAAGTGGTTATCTGATTGTATAATCTATGTATACGATTCTGCAAATCAACCCCTTCTAAACAAACCCAAGGGACATTCCACAAGATCAATATCTACGTCTTTGGCTCATGCAGCTCGCCTACCTCTGGATGCTATTTCTGCGGCTGCTACCTGGTCTAAGCCACATACATTTATTTCTCATTATAAAGTAGATAAGGTTTCTAGGGACAGAGCTACCTTTGGTTCCACTGTGCTCAAGAACGTCCTCCCGTGAGTTCCTCAGGATTTAGGAGCTAGGGACGCTACCCATGTGTAAGAACAAACGGCGAGATTGAACACTATCACATATAGAAGTTATGTACTTACCATAACGTTCCATGTGGAGTGTTCATCTCGCCTTTGTTCTTACAGTCCCACCCTCCCACCCTTAGGAGGAACGTTCTTTGATGCCTGGCCGGAAGCATTTTTACTACTGTCTTTATTCTCTGTACATAGTTGGTATACACATATACTTACATGTGTCTGTTATGTATGTATAGATGTATGGCATGAATGTACTGTTATGTAGATTGGTTTGCTTGCAAACTAGATCTGAGGTAAAGGCAGAGGGGGATTGTGGGTATTAGATTGTCTCGAGCTTCTTCTCGATGCAGAGCTTGCAAGAGGCCGGCACGGAGCCGAGGATCGGCTCCGAACCCATGTGTAAGAACAAAGGCGAGATGAACACTCCACATGGAACGTTATGGTAAGTACATAACTTCTATTTACTCCTCATCAGATTTTGAGCTGAGGTCTTTAAACTATTTAGCACACTTCACCTGATTGCAGAGAGACCTGGTTAAGAGTTAATTAACTCTCTTGCTGAGACCATGTTGGAAGAGGACTTGTAAGTTTCTCCCCAACTGGTGACTGTATCTTCCCTTGCCAATTCCTTGATGAGGTTGATTTTGCATACTGCAGCCATAGCCATCAGGAGACATGCCTTTAATGCAAGCTTTGTGACTTCGCAGAACGTTTCAAGGTATCTTTCATTAATGTCCTCTCTAATGGTTCCTCCTGTTTGGACCATCGGTGAAAGATACACTTACCCACAGTGAGCAAGTAGGAAAGACCTTGTCTGCAGCCGGGATCAAGTTTTCTACCCCTCAGCGGACCTTTTCTAGAAACCAGAGAGGTGGTAAGAAGACTTAGTTCCAGAAGTCTCAAGGACCTTTCCAAGACCCGCATGGAGATACTTTCTCCAGAGGCAGAGGGGGAGGTTTCAATGGTGGTTGCTGCCCAGAGGCAGAGGAGGTCCGCAAAATCAGGGCTTCAAGGAACATTTCTCTGATAAGCCCTGTCAGTGCTCCTGGAGCGCTGCCTGGCTGTCCATCTCTGGAGGCAGTCAGGGATCATTTATCACTGCACCTGAATGCCGGGACAAATGTAATAATCAATACCTGGGTGCTAAGCATAATATCCAGAGGTTACTACATCCCTTTCCCCTTTTCCTTCAAATACCAGGAGGATAATCCCTGACATTCCACACAGTCAGAGGGAGTATGCAGTTCTCGAATTTCAAAAACTTTTACAAAAAAGTCATCCAAGAGGACCCAACCAGACAGATGGGATTTGGAACTTATTCAAGCTTCTTTTTGGTGCCAAAGTAAACAGGGGACCTAAGACCAATTCTGGATCTCAGAAACCTAAATCAGTATGTCAAGAAGTCAGAGTTCCAGATGGTTACAGTCTAGTCCATTCTGCTGCTCCTAAGCAAGGACTATTACATGTGCTCTATAGATGTCAAGGATGCATGCTATCATGTCAAAATAGACAGGCACTCTAGGAGATATCAGCACTTTAGCACTTTTGGTTGAGAGCCAGTCATTACCAGTTCAGAGCACTGCCGTTTGGACTCACCATGGTGCTTTGGGTGTTTACCAAGTGTATGGCAGTTGTAGCAGCTCACCTGAGGCTGAAAGGATTCCAGGTGTTTCCAAATCAAGACTCCTTACTGCATTAGTGAGGCATCAACTACTACAAGGAAGGAATTTCTTGGTTCAGATCTCTGATTCCGTTGGCATTACAGTAAACCTGAGGAAATCAAACCTGATTCCAGTTCAAAATCTAGAGTTCATAGGAACACAGCTGAACACTATTACTCAAGTGGCATCTCTATCTCTACATCACATTGGACTTCCTAGATCTTTCTTCCTCCCCAATGAGGTTGATACGCAGACCGCTGGGATCTATGTCAGCTGCCATCATCCTACTTCCCTTGACAAGATTGTTTATGAGAACTCTACAATGGACTCTGTCCGTTCAGTAGTCCACTCTTTACCAAAAGCTATGTTTCCATCAGACTAACTTCAACCTGCAGACGTTATCTCCGATGCTGGATGCAGTCAGATGACCTATATTTGGGCAGAACATTTACTCTTCCTCCTCCAGTAGCCATAGTGACCACGGATGCTTCCCAGTTTAGGTGGGAGGCACTACAAGGGAAAGATGATCCAAGACATGTGGTCCTCTACCAACACCAAGTTGCATATCTATGTCCTTGAGATGAGAGCAGTCCTAACGTTGCAAGCATTTCAGGACATTCTCCCTCTGGGGACTATTGCTATACATACGGACAATAAATCAGTGGTCTGGTACATCAACAAACAAGTCAGAACCTGATTCTACCTGTTTTGCAGACAGGCCATGAGAGGGAGGAAGAATGGAAATGAGCAACACAGATGCCAAATTATAGTAAGTACATAACTTCTGTTTATAATGGATCCAATGTTGTCTATTGTCCTTTTCAAATGAATTGGTTGTCATGTCTGACTGGATCTGACCTCAGCACCAACTTCGAAGCTTCATTAGATTCAGAGAACTTACTCCTCCCCTACCCATAATTCCCTAACTTCTATGTCAGATGCTCAGATGTAATTTGCCTCTTGAATAGTATGGATAGGAGCAAGAGCTTAATCTGTTGGTTGTATAGTTTTTCTTCCCAGTACCCCTCTCCTACCATGAGAGTGTTACTCTCACACTGTTACCTTTTTCTTGATATAGTTAAGATTTCTTACTAGTTAGTATAGGTAAGATATTTCATCATGTTAGGTAGGTAGGCTAACTTTTTAAACTAAGGCCGTAGGCCCTTTTTCATGTTACTGTTATTGTTTAAAAGGGGGGGGGGGTTAGATATTAAGATATTTAGCAGATATTGTTAATTTTCTTTGTACCTGACTTTTTTTTTACCTTAGGGTTTCACAATGTCAGAATCTACTGGGTTTAAAAAATGTTCAGAGTTTGGGCAAAAACTTCCATCCCAAGACCCGCACTTCAAATGTGTTTATTTTCTAGCTGCCTCACACCTTGATGGAGACTGCCAGTGTTGTGCTCTGTTTAGCACTAGGACCCTTCAAACCAGAAGGGACAAACTTGTCTTAAAGGGTCTCCCTTTGGCACAGACAAGGCTACCCCTTCATCTTCTTCCTCTTCAAAAAGAAATTTATCTAAATCAAAGAGACAAGAAAAAGACAGAAAAAAAGACAAAGACAAGAGAGAGAAGGAAAGGAGCAAGTCTTCATCTAAAACTACCAAAAAATGTTCACCAGAACTGATGATCTCCATTGGTCCTCACCATAGGATAACTCAAAGTTCAGATCTGATGACCCCCCCCCCCCCAAGGACCGTTCTTCTCCATGCACCAGTTACTCACCTGGACTGGAGAGTTCCAGACTACAGTCACTAATCTTGAAAGAACAGAGATACTCTTGACCACTGTTGGTGGCATCATCCACTCAGTCATCAAGAAGCCTCATGGAACTCAATGTCATTTAGATGAAGAACTTTTTGAGAATGCAGATTCAGCTTGGGGATTATCCCAGTACTGTCCCCCGGGAAGGTACTGAGTACTAGCAACTTAGCCCTCCCTTGCAGGTTTCCATACCGATTGACTCTTTGGGTCCAGTATTATTGGATACAACTGGAGCCAGAGCACCTCTCAGTGCCAGAGGTACTTATGATTTCAATGTGGACTGCTTCCCTCACTGTCTTTACTCAGATGCCTTCTGATCGACAAGAGCTTCAGTGCTGAGTTCTGGGGGCTGGGGATCAGCACTAAGATTCTTGGAGCCATCTCTCCTTCTTGGGACTTTGGCCTTGGATAGCTTGGTCTGAGATCAGTCTCGAGACCAGGGTTTGTCGGTAGTGAGGGTTCCCTTTCTTCTATCTTTTGGATGGAAGCCTTTGTACTGATGGAAGCCTTGGCCTTCAAGGCTTTTGAAAAGGACTTTGCAAATACCAAAGACAAAGTAGCTTAAACCAGTTTGGTTTCACCCAAACCCCAACTGCAGTTTGTTTCCTCACATTTTCACCCTGTTGTACAGAAATAGCTGGTGCTAAGAGCTTTTAAGGAAGTCTGATTCATCAGCTCCCCATCCGTTTCTGACCCTTCTATTGTTCCCTCAGAAGATGCCCCCCAGAAAATGGATGTGCAGACAGAAGCACCTATACTCTTCTCCAAAGTCTTTCACCAAAGATACTGACTTAGAAGAAGGGGAGGGTTTCCCTCGTTCCCTCTCTGAATATGTCATATTTGGTGATATTCATGAATTAATGAAGCAGATGAGTCAGTATTCTTGGAAGCTTTTGGTTCCATAAAAACAGCATCCTGGGTGGTACCTCCCATTTATCCACTTATCAATTTTATGGCTTAGTGGGCATGGAAGAACCCTGATGGGGTGCACCCCATCTCTTAGAAAGCCAAATGAGTATTATCTGCACCTATGGACAGGAAGCACTGATGTAGGTGTCCACTAAGTAGATTCTATGGTGGTGGCAACAGCCACTAAGAAAGAGCTATCAGAAGGAAGCTCCTCTGTTCATGCTGCTTATATAAAATCTAGGGAAATGGACAGATTTGAGAAGTGTCAGCAACTTTCACCCTTAGATCACTGAACCATCTAGCTCATTTGACAAGATTCCAAAAAGACTTGACTAAAGAGATCACCAAGTCTCTCTTAGGGGTGCTGCCTGCTGGTGCTCAGAAAACAATGGATTCCAAGCTCTCCACCTTGTAATCCTCCTGTAATATGGCCATGAATTTGCTCTCTAATGCAGCTAACTACATTAATATGCCATGTGTCACCACTCCCAGATGCGACTTTGTGACTTTGTGGAAAGCTTTAAGTTGTCCTTTGTTTATGCCCCTTATTATGGTAAGACTATTTTTGTAATGGGAGTACCCTTCTCCACCCCATAAAGAACATTGTAATGGACCCTGAGATCAGGGAAGAAGATGTGGTTCCCCAAATCACAGAGTATTTTCCAAGTCTTCCAAGCATGCCTCTCAACCTCTTAACCCAAGAAATTTGGGCAAAGCCTGACATAATGGGGATACAAAGGCCCAAAATCAAGGACAGATTTTAAATGTTGCTTTTATAAACTTAGACACTTAATAGAATATCAGGCTATGTATTAAAATGCATTTTCTAAATGATATGAAGTCTGAAACTAAAATGTTTGACATTATTTCTAATTTCATTCCTCAGATCATCCCAGTAATTTGCCAGAAAACCAAAACATTTATGAGGAACAGACCAACATTTTGAGGCAAAAATCTGGACATTCTGTGAAAATCTGAACTGAGAGGTATGCTTCCAATGCAGACCTCCCTGTGACAGAGGGGGAGACAATTTTAATGGACAATACCCAAGCAGCAGAGACGGACAGCATAACCAAGGCTTTCTCTGTTCATTTTCTGAGAAAGTCTTTCAGAGCTCCTGAACAGCTGCCCAACTGCTGCACTCTGGAAGCAGTGGGAAGGGGGGTGGCCTATCTCTATACCCTCAAGCCTGACACAGAATAGCTTCAGATTCATAAGTGCTAAAAATAAATATCCAGAGGCTATTCAGTTCCCCTTTTATGTCCCACCCCAGAAAAAGAGGAAAGTCCCTGATGTTCAACCCAGTCAGTGGGACTTAGCAGCCATAGAAATCTCAAAGCTGCTAGAATCATCCAACTGGTCCTCCATGACCAGTTAGAATTCGGAGTCTATTCCAGGTTCTTTTTAGTACCAAAGAAAACTGGGGACCTCAGACCCTGTTTGGATCTCAGTCACCTAAACCAGTTTGAGGAAACAAAGTTCTGGATGGTCATAGTACAGTTCATTATGCCACTACTGAGGAAGGATGATTGGATATGCTCCATAGATCTCCAGGACATATATTATCACATCAAAATAGCAAAGCAGTCCAGGAGATTTCTCTACTTCTGACTGAGACCCAATCACTACCAATTCTGAGCACTGTCATTTGGTCTCACCACAGCCCCCAGGGTGTTCACCAAGATCATGTTAGTAGTAGTAGCAGCACACCTGTGCCTATTGGTGATCCAAGTCTTCCTGTACCTCGTTGATTGGCTCCACATTGCCTCCACCAAGCATTTACTACAAAATCACCTTGACCAGGTACTTCATTTGCTTTTGGTCTTAGCTGACATTTTGGTAGGTTTACAGATATTCCTAACTCCAGAACAGTCTATAGAGTTCATAGGATGCCACTTAGACACGAAACTACAAATAGTCAGCCTTTTTCATCCCAGAGTTGCCACTTTGTCTTAAGCCTTTCATGCACTGCATCACCCATCACCACCAGTGAGTTTATTTCTGCTTCTCTTAGATCCCGTGGCATCCACAATACTAATGATACTAAACGAGAGTGCTGCAGTGGACTTTTGCAGTACAGTGGTCTCAGTCCATTCATCCTGTACATTCAAAAATCCAAATTACACAGACATGCAAATTACACATTGCTTGGTGGATAATGTCCCCAATTGGGAACAAGGGCCACCCTTTCCAGGCAGATTCGCCAATTGCAACAGTGACCACTGATGCATCCCTTCTATGGTGGGAAGCATTTCAAAGGGAGAATGGTCTAAGGTACATGGTTATCACTACAGATCAATCATCACATCAGTGTCTTGGAGTTGAGAGTGGTCCTCCTAGAATTGCAGGCATTCCAGAACCTCCTTCCAAGGGTGTGATCTCTATACAGATGGACAGCATGGCAGTCGTATGATATCACCAAACAAGGAGGAACCTGTTTTTATCCTCTATGTCAAGAGGCCATGAGAGTCTGGCAATGAGTGATGTTTTTACAACAATTTCTGATGGCAACACACATCCTAGGACTATCCATTGTACTCACAGACAAATTGAGCAGGACAATTGTGATGCCTCATAAGGACAATTTTGATGCCTCATAAATGGTCCCTCAATCCTACAGTGCCACTGGTAATTTCCAGTTACTGGGACCATCCTTGCTGCGATCTCTGTGCATCCTATCTAAACATCCAATGCAGTGTGTATTTTGCCCTGATCCCTCCACAGGAACAGTCACAGAGGGATGCTCTGGTCCACAACTGGCCTGCAGGTCTACTGTATGCCTTCTCCTTTACCAGTAATGAACAAATTCATACAGAATGCAAGACAGTACAAAGGCCAGGGTGATCCATATTGCCATTTTTTGATCCTGCTATAAAATGGTTCCCCTACCTCCTGTATGGATGTTGGATTACTATCCAAACCTAATGTCTCACCTATCCAGACTGCCTCCTCTGGGCCAGAATTCCATGAAGTTAACCACATGGTTCCTCCAACTGTAACCATAGCCAAAGATGCCAGGCTTTCTCCTGCAGTAGTCAATAGTCTTTCTGCTTCTCAGAAACTATCAACTAGGAAAATTTATCACAGTAAATGGAAGAGATTCTAGATCTGGGCCTATCGTCTTAACACCGGTTCCATCCATGCTAACATTTTTATCTGATATCTTTGATAAAGGTTCCCACTTTTCCACCATCAAGATACAGTTAGCTTCAATTTAAAATTTCCATATTGGATGCATAGACATTCCAATAGCTTCATTGAAATTTTCAAAAGCTGAAAGGTGCTTTTCTATTATGAACTTCCATTAGAGACCTAGTCCCTCCATGGGACATCCACATTATGCTACAAGTCTGACGCTGGCTCCATTTGAGCCCGCTACCACTGCAGATCTAAAATTCCTTACTTGGAAAGCAATTTTCTTAGTGGGAGTGCCATCAGCCAGATGAACCTCAGAGTTACAGGTGCTTTCATGTAAGCCCCCATATCTGGTGTTTCACAAAGGTAGTTTCCCTTAGAACTAACAAGTGTTTTATTCCTAAGGTGGCATCAAACATTAATTTAAATCAATCTCTGAACTTGCCTATGTTTTTACAAAGATATTCAAACAAAGGAGAATACTTGCTGCATATGTTAAATGTACACAGGCAGCTCAGATTCTCTATCCACAGGACAAAATAATTCAGAAAAAGACAATGAAGTATTAATTTCCTTTTCTAAACCAAAATTTGGGAAATGAGTTTCTGAAGTTACTTTGTCCAGATGGCTCTCATAGTGCATCTCCATTGTCTATAATAATAAGGATTTACCCTTACTGAGTAAAAGCACATTAAACCAGAGCAGTTTCTACCCTGACAGCATTTAATAGCCTTATCCATTGATGACATTTGTGCTCTGGCCACCTTGGCTACAGTACACACCTTTGTTTCTCACTGTGAGTCGAACATTCATTCCAGATCACATTCTTCCTTTGGTTCCACCGTGCTCAGGAATATCCTTCCCTGATACCACCCAATTTTGACAGTTTGGGATTCTGTCCCATATGTTTGAAATGGATGAAAATGAGCAACACTAGACACTAATGTTATGTGATTCAAGGGTTTATATCAGATGAGCGAGCTTTCAAAAGTTCAACTGTCATATGGTCGACACCATATGATGGAACTTTTGAAAGTTCGAATGGTTTAACGGAAATCTCCGTACAGTGCGGAATGGGAAGATTTCCCTTTTCTGCACTGTAGTGTGATCTCTGAGTTGGTATATGTAAATGCAGGGGTGTGTGGGGTGCAGGGGGGCTTGCTTTACGTTCAAGTAGATTATTTGTGTAGTTTTTTTTTTATTAGATGTTCAAACATTTAAAAGTTTGATCATATGGTGTCGACCATATGACGGACGAACTTTTGAAAGTTCAATCATCTAATATAGACCCGTGATTAGAAAATGTGACCAGGGCCATTGATGAGGGCACATCTGTGCACACAGCATACCTCGACTTAGCACCCTTTCAACAGAATCCCACATTCAGATATTACCGATAAACTTTGCAAACTGAATGTAAACCCCTTGGTTGAAAGATGGGTTGCCAACTGGCTCACAAACCGGACACACACTATCAAAGTGTGTGACTCCACACCAGTCTTCAGACCTCTTAGCAGTGGGGTGCCACAGGGGTCAGTGCTGAGCTCCCTACTGTTTAGTATATACTTCACAGAAGTTCGGGTCAAAACTAAGGGGTTGTGGCTGACCACATTTGCAGATGACTGCAAACTAGATGCAATCATTGAATCCCCAAATGATGTCAGTATATGCCAGGAGGGTCTCACACAGACCAATGACTGGTGTATTAGTTACGGTCACAAACTGAATGCAAAGAAATGCATCATCATTCCCTTTGGCATAAACAGTATCCCTTCACACTATCAAATCAACAATACCCTAAGTATCCACAAAGTTGTAAGGGACCTGAGATCACAAGTTGACTGCAGCCTTAACTTCAACCATGTGTCTACTGTAGTAAATAAAGGTTTCTACGTAGCACACTTGACTGGTAAAGCCATTGCTGTGAGAGCGAAAGAGGTTATAACCCCTCTATACTTGGCACTAATCTGGCCCATGATTGAGTATAACGCCCCATTCAGCATGTACCGTACAAAGCACCTGCAGCAACTGGAGAGACCTCAAAGGTTTCTAACAAAGAAGATCAAGGGGCTCAAGCATGTGCCTTACACAGACCAACTAAAGTCCCTGTCACTATACTCCATGTCGTATAGACTTCTTAGGGGAGACTTATGACTAGCCTACAGAGCAATCCAAGATCCAACCAAACCTAATGAACTTGCTACATATCAGTAAATGAAATGGGACTAAGGCTACCCTTTCCAGGAACCTAAATGTGGCCTGCAACTTAAATAGGACATGCTGGAGGGACAGATTTATTTTCAAACAACTGATGCATCTTCGGAACAAGCTACCAATTCATGTGAAACAGAGCACCTCTATGACACTGTTTAAGAGGAACATGGACGAGTGGATGGGGTTCCATAAATTCATACCAGGGATAGTGCCCACAGCCCTCCTGGACATGGACAGTTATCACTAAATGCAATCTTGGGTAATGACTAGCATTTTCATGGTATTACATTGGGATAAAATGGCAAGGCTGAAAATGACCTGTGGGTTGATAACCTAGTAATCTCCTATGATCCTATGTACTTATCATAACATTAGAAACATGTCTGATTTTCATTTGGTTCAAACTCCCTCCATCCTACCCCTTCCAAATTGTCACCTGTGGTTTTGATATGATTGAGTAAATTTTATTCCCTGTCAGTGACAGTCATATGTGACTGTACCCACTTTTCCTCAACAGTTTGGGACTATCTAAATTGAGAGACATTCTTAAAATTGGTTCCCTTAGGTAGTATTTTCACATATAATACAGAAAATGTAGGGCAAACTTGATCAGAGCATCTAATGTAGAACCTACAGAATTATGGGCAGGAGAGGAGTCAGAGCCAGAGCATCTAATGTACTACCTACGGAATTATGGGCAGGAGAGGAGTCAGAGTTGTGGATCCAGTGATGCTTTGAAGTCAGAGCAGAGGTCAGATCCAGAAACCCATACATTTGAACTGGACAAAGGTCAAACAACAGGGATCTAATATTATGGTAAGTACATAACTTTCATTTTTCATACACTTGTATTACTGCTGGTGTTAAAAGTTTACATTAATTTATTTCTTAAGTAAGATGCCCTGGAGAACTTTCTCAGATGTTCAATACATCATTGCAGCAGCCTATTACTCTGTATGGGTCTTACCCATCAGTACCTGCCAGCTTATCAGATCTTTGGGCACCTTCCATGCTTTTCCACTTCCAGGAACACATGAAGCTCATATAAAAGGCATTTTTTTTCCTCTGAACAGATGGCTTCTTCACTGGGTCCTGCAAATCAGTCAGTTGGCTAGCAATCCTTCAAGAGCTGGGTAAATAAGTCCCAGCTGGGGAAAGCCTTCCTAATTTATTCTTATTTTATGAGGGCTGCTTCAGTAGCCAGAACTATATGAGCTATATCTTGTTAAGGATATAATAGCCAGCTTCTGAAACTTCAGGGCACCTTTCATGCACCCAAACCATTAGTCAGCTTGAGCTAAGCTGACTAAAAGTCAGGTTTAGGAGCCAACCCTTCAGATCTTTCCTGCAAATGAAGAGAGCACTCCTTTTTATATTTTCAAACGTCAGTGCTTGGCTACACTTTTCCATTTCTGGGCATAAAAGTTCCCTTCGGGGAAAAACAACTTCCGTTTTTCCTTTTATCACAGAAAATTTACCTTTTCTGTGAAATAATATTTTTTGAGCTAGGGAAGCTGCTTTAATTGCAAGTCATGTGACTTTTGTATCTTTTTTTTTTAAATGGGAGCATTATGTTTTTATTTTTATTTTTCTAGTTAAAATTTATTAAAAGTTATTTTTGTGTGGAAGAATTGTCATTGTTTTACATTTTGGGGCTAGAGTAAGCATCTAAAATGCTTTCTACTGTGTCTTGTTTGAGAAAAAAAGTTACTTTTACATCTTACCTGTTTTACTGACAATGGCTACTATTCTTCCTATGGAATCAGGCACCTTTTTTCAGTTTGACCATGGAACATGTACCTTCTTCCAGCAAAAAAAAAAAAAGAAAAATATTTTTAAGCATATTTTGCCACCACATTAGGTTGATAGTTTGCCTTAGCTGCAGGTGGTTGACAACTTTGCTGTGGTCAAAGCTGGTTCCTCAGACCACTCACCTTTTTCCGCAGATCCCTCTGATGTAGTTCCTACAGCCACCATGGCCCAGGGGGTAGACACATTCTCTGCAGCTGTTGGTGTGCCTTAGTGGGCAAGGAAGGACCACTGTTAGTCCTGGGCGACTGGACGGGAAAAGTGTTTCTGCTCAGCCAAAATGTTATGGTCATCCCTATGGAGGTTTTTCCTAGAAATTTTGGGTCTGTTTCTTTAGAAATTATGTTAAAAAACCCAACAAACTGAACATATGTTTTCTCCTGTTTCAATTAACCTGGACAGGAGTAATTTATTAGATTTGGTTCTAGATCTTGCGCCTGCACTTGAACTGTTTTATAAAGTTGTTTCTGTCTGCCTCCTTCCCTAAAGAAATTCAAGAGATTGAACCTGTGAAGGAATGTGAGAGGACAGACATAGGTTTGCCTCTACAGATTTCTGATTTAGATTCCACGGAGAGTGTGGAATCTGATAGTCTCTGTGGAGGACACTCTTTCTCTGAGACTATTTCTGGAATGAATCATTCTTTCAGTGGGAAAACAGTGATGTTTCTCAATCCCTCAGCCACTATTGTAATTTTTTTACCACTGGAATTTCCAGACTCTTCACCTATTCCTCCAGTTCTTCCTGCTTTTCAGGATGTTTTTGGTATAGCCTACAATTTCCCTACCAGTCAGCCTACTGCCACTAACAAAGCAGATAGATTATATAAAGATCTTCAGTCTTAAATTTTTATACACTAATCCCAGACTTGACCCAACAGCTATTGCCTTAGTGAATCTAGCTGATAATAAATATTTTGTTAATACTAATACCTCTTCTTCTGATATGGATGAAAAGGTTTTTGATACATTTGAGGGAAAAGTGTAAGATTCTGCAACTCTAATTTTTGGAATGTTCAGTTGTCAAACTCATATGTTGAAGTTTATCCTGACTAATTAAAAATGTGAGAGGAATGTTTTGGCTTCAGTTTCTCCCTGTGAGGAGAAATCCGCTTTGTGTGATCTGGTTTCTTCTGTTTTCCAAGTCATTACTCATTGTTTGAAATATGAATATGACTCTGTGAATGCTACTTTCAAGGCTGCTACCACTAAACTGTTTTGAGGAAATGTGCCTCAGTACATTCTCAGAATCTCCTGGATGATGTTAAAAATTAGATTTTGAATTCTTCCTTTGGGTAGAGCACTTTTTTTTGGACTTTCTGCTGCACAGGTCATCAAAAAGTGAGATGTGAGAGGAAATCTAATTTAAGGAATTTCTCAGATTTTTCAACATTCCTGCTGTAGTTTTTCTGAAGGATTCTGCACTCCCTTGTCTAATTGTAGTAGAAAGCAAAATAAATAGCCACAGTATAATGCAGGCAAGCAAATATTTCAAAAGCAATGCCAGTGATATTCCAAAAATGAAAACTGCTACCTTCCACAACAAAGTCAGATGGCTATGCGTTTGACTGTGTTCCCCTCTCCCACCCTGACAATCCATTAATCTTTCTAGAAAGTCTAAAGCTCCATTTCTTTCTTTGGCAACAAACAGTTTCAAAACAGAGATGTTCTGAATGTGATACATCAAGGCTACAGATGTCAGGGGGAGCCCCGACCAACAGATTCCTCCTCATCCACCAAACCAAACTCTTCTCTTCCAGCCTGTCTTACAATGCGTTTTGTCTCAAGGGTAACAAAGGCAGATGTTCTTCATAGTAATCCCTGCTGCAGTGGCTATAAGGATATAATAGCCAGCCAGCTTCCAAACCTTCAGGGCACTTTCAAGCTGAGATGAGTAAAAACACAGGTTTGGGTGCTAAGCCCTTCACAGCTTTCCTGCTGCAGAAGAATATACTCCTCTGAGGCTTTCGAGGATCAGTTGTCAGCTTGGGATGTTTCTTTGCTGGGCAGATAAGTTCCCTTTGGGGAAAAAAACCTTCTTATTTAAAAAAAAATTGTTTGATAACACTTTCCTGTTTAGGGAAAGTTATTTTAAAGCTAGCAGTTTGTGTTTTAATTGATTGTCATGAGACTGTATATTACTTTAAAACAAGAGTGTTCTTTTTTCCTGTCAGTTTAAAAATGGTTTAAAGTATTTAAAAATATTTTTTCTGTGGAGAACTTATGTTTATTTTACTTTTTGGGCCTGGCAAAGTGTTTGACAGTGCTTTTTACTGTGTTTTCTTTTCTGTGAAAAAAGTGATTTTTAAAAACATAAAATTTTTACCAATATTTGCTGTTGCTTTTCACAGGAAAGAGGCACCATTTTCAGCTTGACCATGGATCATCCAGTCTGTTCCATGGCCAGTCCTTCTTTCAGCCACAAAAAGGGGGAAAATTAAGTAAACAGCCTTTACCACAAAAGCAAGCTAGCAATTTGCCTCAGCCACAGATAGGTGACTATGGTGTAGCCCTCAGTTGTACCTCAGGCCAGTCCCCTTTTACCCTGGATCCCTCTAGTGTAACACCTACAGACACTATGGACTGAGGGCTAACCATGCCTGAAGCAACTGTTGGGGTCCCCTCAGAGGGCATAGGAGAGACATTCTGGTTGGTCTTGGTAGAGGGGACAGGTAAGGCTTCCCTGTTTTCTCAGAATATCATGCCCATTCCTGGGGAAGTGCCTGCTGCTATTAATAACACCATTGGTCCCATTTTTCCTGTCAAAAAGAAACAGAAAACTAAGCATGTATCTACCTCTCCTCAGATTTCCTTAGATAGTAGAAGTTTATTGAGTCTGGTTCAGAGTTTAATTCAGGCTATACATCTTTCTTCAGTAGTTTCTGGTGGAACAAAGAAGGATACCTCCTTTTCTGAAGAGATTCCAGAATCTAAATCTGGATGTGAGGATGAAGGGGCAGATACATTTTTTTCTCCTCAGAGTTCTGAATCAGAATCACAACTGAACTCAGTTTCTGACTCTCTCCGTGGGAGGTTATCTTTCTGTAAGAATGTGCCAGTATTTTCAGTGGGAACAGGTTTCTCATGCTCTCAGAATATACTATGAGCTGTTACAGAAGGAATGTCCAGAACTTGCACCCATTTCTCCAGTTCTGACAGCTTTGGGGGATGTATGTGTTTTTGTCTGCAGTTTTTCTGACCATCAGACAGCTGCCGCTAAAAAGACAGAGAGAATGAATAAACTTTCTCATTCTTTAAGTTTTTATACACTCTTCCCAAACCTGACCCAGCAGCTATAGCTTTAGCTAATCCTGCTGTTGGTAATTATTTGGATAATTCCAACCCTACATTATTTACAAGGATGGGATGATTATTGGTAAGTATGAAAAACAGTGTATGCTTCTGCAACTTTGGTTTTCAGAATTTTGAATTGTGAGGCTCATATATAAAGGTTTGTTCTGACTAAATGTGAAAGTTTGAAGAATGTTTTATCTGCAGTTTCTTCTTGTGAGGAAAAGTCTGCTTTAAATAATATAATTTCTTCTATTGTTCAAGTCACTTCTCATTGGTTACAGTGTTTGTATGACTCTGATACCTCTTCAAGGGTTGTGGCCACAGGTACTGTTTTTAGGGCGTTTGCATGGTTGTGCTCTCAGACCCTCCCAGATGATGATAAAAATGAGATTTTAAATTCTCCTTGGGATAGCGGTTTAGTTTGTGGCTCCTCTGCTGCACAGGTGATCAAAAAGTGTGATGAATGGGGGAAGCTGATACATGGAATCGATTTTTCAGCCACCCTTTTTCAAGTTTTCCAAAGAATTCTCTAACTCCTCATCCAATTTGGATTAGGAAAAAAAAAACAAAGTCAACAAAATACAGGTAAACAGACATTTAAGAAATGGCAAGGGGGTCCCAAGAAGAATTCTGGAAACTCCCCAAACCAAGGACGGTCCAATAAGTCAGAATGACTATTTAAGAAATACTGTCATATCCCCCACCCCAGCCCTTTTTCTTCCCTCCAGAAAGTCTGAATCTCCACTTTTCTCTTTGCAACAGATAGATTTAGACAAATGAGTTCTGGAGATCATGCATCAAGGTTAATGATGGCAGTGGGAGGAAATTCATGCTTTCCAGGGAGTAATTCATCATCCTCCAGACCAGACTCTGTTGTTTCCACATGTCTTTCATCCCATGTATCTCAGGGAGTACTGTAAGCAGTCCCCCCTTCCCAGGTAGGAAAGGAGTTTTATTCAAAGCTGTTCTTCATGCAAAAGGAAGAAAATGCTTGGATCTTTCTTTCTTAAACTTATTTGTAATGGTGCCCAAATTCAAAACAATGTCAGTTTACAACCGGTTACCTCTCCTTCCTCATTCAAGTTCCCTTTTAACATTAGTTTTAAAAGATGCTTATCACATTCCTATTCATCCAGGATTCAGGTGTTTCCTAAGGATTTGCATGTCTGTATCACATTATCAGTTTTCTTCCTTACCCATTGGACGATGCACTGTACCAAGAGTGTTCACAAAGTGTCTAGCTCTAGTTATATCTCATTGCATGCTAGAGGGTATCCACATTTTCCCATATTTAGACAACTTGCTTATCTTTGCAGAGCCTTTTTCAAAGTGTCATGAGTCTCTCTCTCTCTCTCTCTCTCTCTTGGGTGAAAGATCACAGTCTGGGGTTCCAAGAGAACATTCAGAACTCTTTCTTTACTCTTCATGGAATTGTGCTTCTGGAATGTCATTTAGACAACACAGTTCAAAAAACTTTTCTTCCCAGAAAAAATAGATCTATATCTAGAGTAACTTCTGAGATTTTCCAGTCAGACTTCCATCACTGCAAGGGAATATCTCAGGATTTTGGTTCTCGTGGCTTCTATGCTTCTCATGATACTCCTGGCAAGAGTTCACATGAGAAAGATACAGTGGTATCTGAAGTCTCTCTGGTTTTAGCACCAGCAGTCCTAATCTTTTCTGAACCTATTTCTGGGGTTGATCAGAAAAGAAATCACTTGGTGGGGACAACAGATATACCTAAATCCAGGTCTCCACTTCTTCCCTCCTTATTCCAAACCAGTTAGTCACCACAAACACTTCAGACTTTGCTTGAGAAGCAGTTTCTGGAGGAACAAAAGTGCAACACCAAGGACAGATGCAAGCAGATGAATATAAGAGATGTTTGCCTTGATCAAAGCACTCAGCTCTCTGAATTATCTTTGGTTCCTGGGACCTCTTTAAGTTGTTACAGACAAAACCACAGTCATTCAGTACATCAACAAACAAGGGGCAAGCAGGTCATAGCCACTGTGCAGACTAGCCATGTTAGCTTAGACTGTAGCTTCACAGCACAATCTCATTCCACGGGCATTCTACATTCTGTTAGAGCAAAACTGTGTGGCAAACAAGCTGAGCAGGGCAATGGAGACCCTCACAAATAGAATCTAGAGTGGAGGTCATCCACAACCTCTTTGCCTTCTCTCTGAACAATCAGCTGGCAAGATTCTGCTCCAGGACTCCATGCAGGAAGGCCTGGAAGACTATGCCTTTTTCTTTTTCAAAGGCAGGAATATTCCTGTATGCTTTTCCACTCCTTCCACTAATATCCAGGATACTTCTGAAGATTCAGCCAGGGGCAGTTACCACAAATTTCCTCACAGACTGGATCTACTCACACAAGAAAACAGGTGTTTGATGCACCAATCAACTTCAGTTGATTTCTTGGATGATAGATGATAAGGTCTTAATCCACTTTAAGCACTTGTTTAATGAAGACGTGCAGCAGGTACTAATGGAGGCAAGAAAGCCTGTTGCTAGAAAATCATATATTAGCAAATGGAAAAGTTTTCTAGTTGGTGCTAACAACATACCCATTGCCCATTCAGGGTTAGTTGTTCTCTGGTTTTACACTGTTCTATCGGTTACTATCCTATGGCCTTTCTTACTCCTATATCAAGTTTAATTTATCTGCCATTTCAGCATGTTTGCCCATGTAGCCCCCTCTTTCAATGCATTCTCACATCAAAATGTTTTAAAAGGGGTGTTGCATAAGAGGCCTTCAAGAAAACCACTGGATTCTCCTTGGGATCTTAATTTTGGGTCAGAGAAGCTAACACTTGCTCCATTTAAACCAGCTAACCTGGCTGACCTGAGGTTCATAACATGGAAACAGTTTTCCAGGTTGCTCTGTCTTCTGCAGGAAGGGTATCTGAGTTGCAAACTTTTATGGTGAGTCAACCTTATCTCATTTTCTACAGGGACAGGGTTTCTTTGAGAATTAATCTTTTTTTTTATGCCTAAAATGGTATCCTAGTTTACTTTAAGCCAAACTATCCATCTCACTGTTTTCTTTCCTGAACCCAAATATGAGGGAGAGAGAATACTCCATATCTTGGATGTCCACAGATAACTTGGGTACTATCTTGACTGAACTAAATCTTTCAGATCTTTGGATCAATTGTTCATTTCTTCCAAAGGTAAAAAGAAGAGGCAATATGTGTCAAAATAGACTAATTCCAAATGGTTGTCTAAGATTGTTATCTTTTGTTATTTCCTGCACAACAAAACTATTCCAGGTAAGGTGCAGGCTCAGTCTACAAGGGCCTTCACTTCATCTATGGCTTTTTGGAAAGAGCTGGATTTTAGAAGTATTCTGGAAGCTGAAACATAGACTTCTGTATGTACTTTTGAGTGATTCCTTCTCATGTTCTAGATCAGGCTTTGCTAGGACCATTCTTCAGGGACTCCTGGACTCTTCTCCTTCCACTTCCCAAATGTAGTAAGCTAGCATAATCTACCCATATAGCTAAGACTACTGCAGAAGTGATCAGTATGATGAATGTAATACAGTTATGTAAGCAAACTTACCATAAAAGTAGATGTTTGAATGATCACTGCTGCAGTAGTTGCTTCCCCCTCCATCTCCCTTGACTTTTGGTGTGTTGTTTATGCCAGGGTGTATTTATTTTTTGTTCTTCCTAGCACTGTCCATTCAGGGCTCAGCCTCCCTCTTACTGTTGGCAGGAAAGTTCTTAAGGGTTTGGTGTCCAAGCTTGTCCTTTAGTCAGCTCAGCTCAAGCTGCCAGATATTTTGAAGGCTTGGAAGGCACTTTGAAACTTTGGAAGCTGGTCGGCTGTTCAATCGTTAGCATAATGCAATCCATATAGTTAAGGCTTTTGAAGCAATGATCATTAGAACATGTACTGTTATGGTAAGTTTACTTACAAAACTGGATGTTTTCTTCCAGTCACTTTACCAAGTAGCATAGTCGCTGCTACCCACTTTTCTAACTTACTCCACAGTTTACTGATGGAGCAGCTTTCTGTCCTTGCCGTTGCACCTTCACCTGCATGCAAAGAGAAAAAATTTTCAGGGAGTCTTTGGGTCAGTTCCACTCCATACTTGCCTTTAATCACTGGTGGATGACTGCTGTGGCTGCCTGTTGTTCTTCATATCATTCATCTTTATCCCTCAGTCCTCTCGGTGTAGCCTGCCAAGGTACCAAAGACTAGGTGATAGGCATTTCCTCTGAGATTGTAGGAATACATGTGTTGGGCAAGGAACAGCATCTTTTGTCAATGTCATGAGTAGGGGCAGGAGAAGGGTCTTCATTTGGCTGGTAAAGAGATGCCAAAGCTGGGTCCAGTGTGTGTAAGGGCCAGACTTTTTTAGGGAGAATGTGTTTAGTGAGAAAAACTTGTCTTCGGTTTCTATTTCCATCTATAGGGCAGGCTTACTCAGATTTGCAAAGGGATTTATTTATTTCTCCTTTGTTGTCCAGGTTAGTCATGCCAGGCTAGTGGCTTCTTTTCAGGGGAGATGGCCTTCTGAATCTTCAGGTAAGAAAATGAAGAGTTCTATCTCATTCTGACAGGATTTTTCAGTCAGAAGATCAGACATTGCAGGAAGTGGACTGCATCTCAGGAAATTCTTCTTTTTTAATTTCTCCGAATCTATTGGGTTTCTAATAGTGTGGTGGGAATGGACCCCACTCCTAAGTCAAAGTATGATTAAAGTTCATGAAATTAGTATTGTTTCACTCTTTGATGTCAGCCAGTAGTGCTCTTCACAGCACCTGCAATATGCCCAGTAAAGACTCCTTCTGCAGTTTGTACAGAGTTACATGTATTGGTAGCATATCTAAATACAATTGTAGATTTTTGTTTATAAGACCCATTGGTCCTACTACTATTGGTACTATCTGGGTATCTTTCTTCCAGATTGCTCATTTCTGCCTGAAAATCCTGATATTTTATGACTTTGTGTCTCTCTGTACACAGTACAATGTAGTCACTGGGTGTGACGATTTCAGTGATGAATGCTACTTTTGTCTTCTTTTCTAGGACCACTATATCCAGTTTTCTAGCATCTATCTTTTGAACTGTTGGTAGTGGATGATCTCATGTGATGTAGACTTCGTCATTTTATTGATGCTTTGTGGCTCATATTTCCAGTGTTTTTTAGCCACTTCATTACCATAATGTTTGCACAATCCCCAGTGCAACAGTCTTGCCACATTATTATGCCTTTCAGTATACAGTCCTTCTGCCATTAGTATGTCACACCCAGCGATGAGGTATCCAACTGTTTCCAATTCAGTTGTACAAAACCTACATTTGTCTGTTTCTCCCACATGTTCAATGGACTTTGTAAACCAACGTGTACTCAGCCCACTATCTTGGCCCGCTAATATTAACCTTTCATCTCTTGGTTTAAATTTGCCTCTTCTTAACTATTCCTGCATTTGTTCCTGATCAACATGAGGTTCATCCAGAAGTTTTTTATACTTAAAACTATGTTTATGCATTTTCCACATTTCTTGCCTTTTCATCTGGTCCTTTACCTTATATTCTTTTTTTTGTGTTTTGGCACATTCAGTTGCTGCCTGATTTTTATCTACTTGTGGTTTGATATCCATTCCTTCTTGACGCTGATATGCTTCTGCTAGCGTAAGCAGGGAAGTCATCTTAGATTTATTCTTCTCGTGTTTCAGAACTTTCACTATGTTTGGGTCTTGTGAGTTCAGCAGATATGTGTGTAGTCCCATGATTGCAGATGTATACATGTTATCATTTTCAAGGAGGCCCATCCCTCCTTCAGAATGGGGAATATATAATCTTGGTATGCACTGATTTTTATAAATCATTTGGTGCGCATGAAGCATCCATCTTGTTTTGCTGTCTAATCTATCCAGCACGTTTTGGGGCCAGTCAGTCACTCCAAAACTGTAAGTTAGGACAGGAAGAGCAACTTGGTTTATAGCTTGGATTTGGTTCCTAGATGTCAACGCTGTTTTCAGAATTAATTTAAGTCTTCTAAAGTATTCCTTACTTTTATTCGCATTTGTTTGTGTTTTATTGTTGATCCTTCAATTCCCAAATATTTACATACTCCCTCTTGCTCAAGTTCTTTTATATCACATTCTTGTCCAAAACTGATGTTTTCCTGGTGCTACAGTTTTCCTCCTTTAAAGGTTGCTTTTGCAGACTTACCAAGACCAAATGACATTCTTATATCATCTGAAAATGTTTTGGCAACTTCCAGCTGTGCTTTCAGTTCACCTGATGAGCTATAAAGTTTTAATTCTTTGACAAAGAGAAGATGAGAAGTCTTTACACTTCGTTGTTTTCTAGGAGCCAAATTGTAGCCATGGCCTAAACTGTTAAGTAAACAGCTTAATGGGTCAATGGTAAGGCAGAATAGCAACGGTGACAGAGTCACCCTGGAATATCCCCCTTTAAATTTTTATCCCTGGGATAATAATCTGTACTTTATCATGGCTTAATTGCAAAGTGGTCTGCCACTCTTTCATGGTTACTGTAATGTAGTCGATCAGTGTAGGGTGTAGCTTATACCTTTTTTTTTTTCATTTTAAGCACTCTTTTATCCATGAATGTGGAATACTATCAAATGTTTTTTTTATAGTCAATCCATGACATATTTAAATTCTTCCCCTTTTTACAATTCTCCAGTATGACTTTATTTAACAACAAAGGATCCTTTGTTCCCTATGACTTTTTTTATTGCCCTTTTTTTCTACTGCCATAACTGAGTTTTCTTCTAAATGACTATAAACTCTGTCAGCATAAATTCCCATTTATAGTTTATATGTCGTCGGAAGGCAAGTTATTGGTCCATAATTTTTAGGGTAGCTTGCAAGTTCACTCTTAAGTAGGAGCATTGTTTTGCCTGTTAGCCAGGTTGTTGTCTTTTCGGGGTGCGCATATAAATAGTTCTTACTCATGGCTAAATCTTTGTGCAAAGGTATTAACACTTTTAACCAAAAGTTAGGCACTGCATCTGAAATAGTTCTTACTCATGGCTAAATCTTTGTGCAAAGATGTTAATACTTTTTGCCAAAAGTTAGGCACTGCATCTGGGCTTGGGGTTTTCCATTTAGAGGCTTTTCTTAACTTTGTTTCACACTCTCTGGCTGTTAATTCATCCCATTTCATATCCTGCACCTTTAAACTTCTTATTCTTTTTTTTACTTCTTCTATCCATTTAGCATATTTGTTATGTTCCATAGGATCTCCATAGATACTTCTCCAAAATGCATCTATTTTCTCTGTTTTGGTGGTCTTTCAATTCCTTTTACCTTGTTTCCAATTCGCTATAAACCTTTTTAGGTCATCAATAAATTACTTATTTTGTACTTTTCCTTTATATTTATCTGTGCATCTTCTAAGTTTTTCTGGCTATGCTGAAATTTTTAGTTTGTTATTTGTGATAGTGCATGATAGATCCTGGTCTGTTCTAACACTGTGCTTTGCTTTTATCACATCTATCTTAGTATTTTTGTTGATCTATTCCCTCTTCTGTTATCTTCTAACAGTGACACTTCTTGCCTTCATTTCTTTGTTGTTTTCTCTATTCGATACTTCCATGATGGTATTCGATTTCTCCCCTTCCTTTCCCTTGCTACCCTGTGTTCTTGTGGTAGAAATTTATCAGTTATTAATTTAGCAGCACAGTAATATATCCTGTTTACTTCTGTTATAGCATATGGATCTCTTTGGACAGTCCTAATTACTGCATTCATTTGTTTTATCAGACTTATGACTTTTTTGGGTTTTATTGACCTTCTGCAGTCTATTTCTCTCATTGATCTTAATATATCTATCCATGTTTATTAAATCAAGCAACTCTTCTCTTAGCTCATTTTCTTCAAAACTGAGGACACATCTCTTGTTTTCCATTTCCTGCGGGCATTCTATAGAAAGTTCTGTAGCATCTTCCTCTGGCACCCTCTCTTCAATTTCATCCTGTGCCATCCGTTGCTCTGTCATATGGGAACTCACTAGCCTATTACTACTCAGCATTGACTGCATCAGAGTTTCCATAGTTTGCTGTTCCTTTCCTTGCTGTTTAGCTTCAAGTGAACATTTATACTGATTTCCTGTGGAAGGCTCCAAAATATCTTGATATGTCATCTGACCAATTGCTTCCTGTTCCACTGGTTTTCCCTTAATTTGGATATCCATTGCTCTATCCTGTTGTGGTGCTTTCTGCATTCGATTTTCTACACTGAATCCTTCACTTTGCAGGTACTACATAACCTCAGTTTCTATTTCTTTAACTTCTCCATTACTAATCTCCTTTTCTACTTTTCCTTATTTTTTTGTATATTTCTCTTCAAATATCTTTGGTTCTGCTATTTTTGTATTGGTTAGTTTTGCTTTCTCCTTTGCATAAATATTCCACCATATTAAATCTTTTTATTTCCCATGTCCATATTTCTTCTTCAGATGTCTCCTGATCTTCCTGTTTCTCCTTACTTTGGGGACTCACTCCCTCATGCTGTGATGTAACCTGCATAGACCTTCTACACCAAATCCTCCAAATTCTTCACTTCACAGGCACTCTATAACTTCAACTTCTGTTGTTTAACTTCTACTTTACTAATCTTTTTTTTCTATATTCCATCTTTGTGATATTATTTTTTTATTGTGAAATGTTCCATATCTGGATGCCTTTGCCTGTATTTCTCTTCGAATATCGTTGGGGCTACCTTCATTATATTGATTAATTTGGCTTTCTCCTTTGCATAAATATTGCACCATATCAAATCTCTCTTTCTTTCCCATATCCATATTTCTTTTTTATATTTTGGAGTATCTGTGTTTTGTTTATATTTTCACGCTTCCTCAGATGCTTCTTTTTTCAAACAGATCAAAGTTTCTTGAGCTACATACTGTTTTTCACAAATCTGTTGTATTAATGAATGCAAATTTTCATTTGAAGCTTCTGACAGTTTTTCTTGCATAAGTATTTTTCTTTCCTCTAAATTTTCACTTAATCATTTTGTATATCTTGTGTCTGGAAATTCTGGGCTTTTGAATAAAACTAACAACGCATAATTTCTTTCTTATCCTCAGCAGTCCACTCTGTCATCTTTATGGCTCTTCTTTGGCCTGTCAGTTTTTTGTGATTTTTGTCTGTTACTTCCTTCTACAAAAGGGGGGGGGCATCCACCCTCTGGGCCTGGCCTGGCCCCATTGTAGGAATGTTTTCGTATTTTGAGGATTCTATGCTGTCATTTTTCTCCCATCCTGGCACCGGTGCGCATACCAGGATTGGGGACTTTTTTATCTTGGGTCTTGTGCACTTGTGCAATTTTTGACTTACTTCTAACCAGGATATATGCTGTATAAATGCAGTGTATATATCCGTGTCACCTTCATGAGATTTTGTAAAAACAGATTCCACCTCGCGAAGGTACTCACCAAGACTTAAGGATGAATTCCATTTCAGCACTACTACTCTCCTTTGCTTGCTGACTTTTCATCTCTCCATTGAGACCCAACTTCTCAGTTTCAGCATTCTGATGGTGTGGAAAATATAACATCAGATTTTTCTGCTGAAGAGATTTTTTTCACTGACATTTTATCTAACATAAAATAGATTTTTATTTGGACCAGAATGAGATTCGTATGTCACAGAAAATGTAATATGATTTGTTACAGTTACAGATGCCTAGGGCTGTTCCTATTCTTCCTGTATTTCCTGTTTTAGAGAATGTTTTTCTCACTACCTCCATTTAACATGGCAGTCAGCTTCTTGCTCCCAGCAGGTCTGACAGGTTATATTAGATAGCCCAGACACACAAGTACCTATTATCAAAACCTAAAGCAAATCCATCAGTGATCTTCTTTCTAAATCTCCTGCTGCCTAACACGTTACTGCTAAAACCCTCCTTCCTTCTGACAAAGATGGGAAATCAATGGATAAGTTAGGTAAGAAAATGTATTCTTCTATTACTTTATTTTTCAGGATTTTAAGTACTCCAGTGACATAGTGGGATAAAGCCCTGACTACAGTCCAGGAGAGCCATGTTTGATTAGCATTGTGGGGGACTAATGTAGCAGTAGGGAGGGATCTTTATTATACCTGGTGAGTGGGTGGTTCTGTGAACATTTCATGTGATGATATCTGGTGGAGGCTGGGGACATAATCACTATGAGGCATGATCCAAAAGAGGGAAATAGGGTGGTTGACAAGGCTGAGCTGCTGCAGAAGCAGGATAATACATTGCTTATCCCTATTGCACTCCCTCCCCTCAGATATTACCACTGAGACCAAGGGAGGAGGGACATAGCAGGAGTAGGTCATAAATAGAACCCTTGTGGTGAATTTGAATAGACAGACACCAGGACATCCTCAAGATCCACATTGCCCCTGACCCTATCAGAAATAGTTTGGGGAGTTCAGCGGTGGATGTTAAATCTTACATTTTAAATTCTCCATTGGATAAAGAGAGCCTTTCTGCAGCTGAGGTGCTAAAGAAGTGTGATGAAAGAGGAAAATTAATTCAAGGAGTGAGTCAGATTTTTCAGGCCACCTTTTTCAGACAAAATAATACTTTACCCTCTGCCTTATTCCCCTTTTCCAAAAAAACTAGTTTAAGCAGCAAGGTGCAAATAATAAGAGTTTTAAAAAACAATGGAAAGGAAGCTGAGAAAAGAAAGGAAATGTCTCTAAAAGTCAAGAACAGTCCTCCCAGTCAGCATAACTATTCACCTGTTCAGTCAACCCATCATCACAACCACCATCCACCATTCTGCCTGACACGTCATCTTCCTATTGGCATCAGATTGTTTCAGACAGTGGGGCTATACTTGGCAAAAGGGATCCCAACCTCCTTTTCAGGGGATTCCCCCTTACCCAGGGAACCAGATTCCACTATTTCCTTCCATTCTGCACAGAATACTGTCTCAGCGAGTCATAAAACGAGTGCCTCTCAATCTCCCAGGCAAAGATTATTATTCAATAATTGTTTTTATTTCCCAAACTAAAAGGACCTTGAAGGCAGTGTTGGATCTTTTTAGTCTAAACATTTTTGTTAAGATTCTGAAGTTCAAGATGTTAGCACTTCAATAATTTTTTTACCTCTGATCTCTCCTCTAGCTTTCATGGTAAAGTTGGATCTAGCAGATGCTTATCACATTTATTTTTCCAAGAATTTCAGGCATTTCTTAAGATTTGCTCTGCCTGGCTTACATTATCAGCTCTCTGCTTTACCTTGTGAACTCTCCACCTCATCAAGGGTATTCACAAAGTGCCTAGGTTCACTCATTGTTTGTTGCACACTTCAAGCCATTCACATTTTCCTATTTGGATGATTGTCTTATCTTTGGAGATTCTTTTCCAGCTGTCAAGAGTCTCTAGCAACTGCTCAGTTACTTCTACTTAATCTAGTTTTAAAATCAACTTGCAGAGGTCTTCTCACATATCTTCTCACATAATTATTTTCCTAAGATGTTTGCCAGACTCTTCCTTGCTAAGAGCTTTTTCTTCTTTCAGACAAAGTATGTATGTTTCAACAGTCTGCCTTGAGTTTCTCCAGCCAAACTCAAGCATCTGCAGGGAGTTACTTAGGATTATAGGATACATAGCATTGATGATACTCATACAGCACTTTGCCTTAGGACTCAACATCTACACTCTTTGGCTTTTCATATCCCATTTCTGGGGTTTATAAAGAGGGAGATCAGATGGGGTGTAGACCAGATAGCTTTGAATTCAGGTCTTCCATTCTCTCTTCTGACCACCCTATTGCCAGTCAGCACAGACATTCCAGACATGGCATGGAGGTGGGGGTTCAAAAGGGGTAAAAGTATAAGCTCTGTGAAATTCTATAGACAGACAGAAGCACATAAAATCAGAGACATGTTAGAGGCCGTGAATCATCTCTGTTCACCAGGAGCTCTGTGAGTGTACATAAACAAATGGGGGGTACCAGATCTTATTGCAAACTGTCTGTGATAGCCTGGTAGGTAGCAATTCAGCTCAGTCTAGCTGTTCAGGCTTCATATAGTCTATCGGAGCAAAACATTTTCGCAAACAAGCTTAGAAGAACCAGGCCAAATCCCCATAAATGGAAGCTTCATCCTGGGGTCTTCCAAGAACTGATCTGACTGTGGAGAACACCTCAAGAAGATCTGTTTGCCTCCTCTCAGAACAGACGACTAAAGAAATCCTGCTATGCATTCTAATTCCAGTGGACGGAAATGTACATATCTAATTTTCTACCCTTTCCAATTGATAGCAAGGGTTCTTCTAAAGATTCAGAAGGACTTTCAACAAATTGTGGTGATGAATCCCCTTTTGCCAAGGCAACAGTGGTTCTCTGTTCTTTTCAGTTTGGCCAAGGGAAATTACCACAGGCTACCGCACAGACTGGATTTGCTAACACAAGACAGTAGGAGTTTGATACCCCCTAGTCTGGAAACTCCTCAGCTAACTGCCTGGGTAATAGAATTTTAATACATTTTTTCTGAGGATGTCTAGTAGGAACTAAAGTAGGCAAGAAAACCTGCTACTAGGCAAGCATATTTATGTAAGTGGAAAAGATTTTCTAATTGATGCCAGTCAATAAACCAGGAGCAGTTGAGCAACATAAAGGTGATGGAGAGGAAGTGTCTAAGATGGATGGTAGGATGCACACTGTGAGACAGATGAAGAATGAGGACATAAAGAGCAGAAGCCAAAGTAGCACCAAATGCAACAAAAGGTCAAAGAAAACAGATTATAGTGGTTTGGGCACATGTGCAGGAAAACGAGACAATCTGATGAAGATTTGGGATGGACAGGAAGAAGATAAGAGAGAACAAGGGTGACCAGCAAAGAGGTGGCTGTATTGTGTGGGAGAAGACCTGCAACAGTCAGGCATGAGTGAAGAAGAAGATAGGAGAGTGGCATTGAATAGAGAGATGGTCACAGTTGACACCACACCCTGACCCCATGTTGAAAATGTGAAAAAAGGAGTTGATGATTGTGATGACGATGAATTTACCAGGATCCTCTTCAGGTCCTACTGTCCACGGTTCTTGATTATTCATGTGAGTTTCTGTCCAAAGGTCTGTTGTGCTTTTCTATCAAGGTACATTTGCCACCCATTTCTGCTGGTCTACCTTTGGATCTCCTCCTTTTTAATAATGTTCATGTTAAACAGTTTTTGAAAGGGGTTTTACGTACTCATCCACATAGGAATCAGGTGGTACCCCGTTGTTATTTTAACTCTGTGCTGGAAAGCCTTAGTCTATCTTCATTTGAACCAGCTTATCAAGATAATCTTAAAAAACTTACTACATCATATAACAATATTGCCAGATTTGCAACTGCCTCTCCATATAGAACTCATCATTGTTTAAATCTCAAGAAGCTAGGGTGGCTTGAACTACCACACCTCATGCAATACATCATGCAGATGTAACCTGCGTAGACCTTCTACACCAAATCCTCCAAATTCTTCACTTCACAGGCACTCTATAACTTCAACTTCTGTTGTTTAACTTCTACTTTACTAATCTTTTTTTTCTATATTCCATCTTTGTGATATTATTTTTTTATTGTGAAATGTTCCATATCTGGATGCCTTTGCCTGTATTTCTCTTCGAATATCGTTGGGGCTACCTTCATTATATTGATTAATTTGGCTTTCTCCTTTGCATAAATATTGCACCATATCAAATCTCTCTTTCTTTCCCATATCCATATTTCTTTTTTATATTTTGGAGTATCTGTGTTTTGTTTATATTTTCACGCTTCCTCAGATGCTTCTTTTTTCAAACAGATCAAAGTTTCTTGAGCTACATACTGTTTTTCACAAATCTGTTGTATTAATGAATGCAAATTTTCATTTGAAGCTTCTGACAGTTTTTCTTGCATAAGTATTTTTCTTTCCTCTAAATTTTCACTTAATCATTTTGTATATCTTGTGTCTGGAAATTCTGGGCTTTTGAATAAAACTAACAACGCATAATTTCTTTCTTATCCTCAGCAGTCCACTCTGTCATCTTTATGGCTCTTCTTTGGCCTGTCAGTTTTTTGTGATTTTGTCTGTTACTTCCTTCTACAAAAGGGGGGGGGCATCCACCCTCTGGGCCTGGCCTGGCCCCATTGTAGGAATGTTTTCGTATTTTGAGGATTCTATGCTGTCATTTTCTCCCATCCTGGCACCGGTGCGCATACCAGGATTGGGGACTTTTATCTTGGGTCTTGTGCACTTGTGCAATTTTTGACTTACTTCTAACCAGGATATATGCTGTATAAATGCAGTGTATATATCCGTGTCACCTTCATGAGATTTTGTAAAAACAGATTCCACCTCGCGAAGGTACTCACCAAGACTTAAGGATGAATTCCATTTCAGCACTACTACTCTCCTTTGCTTGCTGACTTTTCATCTCTCCATTGAGACCCAACTTCTCAGTTTCAGCATTCTGATGGTGTGGAAAATATAACATCAGATTTTTCTGCTGAAGAGATTTTTTTCACTGACATTTTATCTAACATAAAATAGATTTTTATTTGGACCAGAATGAGATTCGTATGTCACAGAAAATGTAATATGATTTGTTACAGTTACAGATGCCTAGGGCTGTTCCTATTCTTCCTGTATTTCCTGTTTTAGAGAATGTTTTTCTCACTACCTCCATTTAACATGGCAGTCAGCTTCTTGCTCCCAGCAGGTCTGACAGGTTATATTAGATAGCCCAGACACACAAGTACCTATTATCAAAACCTAAAGCAAATCCATCAGTGATCTTCTTTCTAAATCTCCTGCTGCCTAACACGTTACTGCTAAAACCCTCCTTCCTTCTGACAAAGATGGGAAATCAATGGATAAGTTAGGTAAGAAAATGTATTCTTCTATTACTTTATTTTTCAGGATTTTAAGTACTCCAGTGACATAGTGGGATAAAGCCCTGACTACAGTCCAGGAGAGCCATGTTTGATTAGCATTGTGGGGGACTAATGTAGCAGTAGGGAGGGATCTTTATTATACCTGGTGAGTGGGTGGTTCTGTGAACATTTCATGTGATGATATCTGGTGGAGGCTGGGGACATAATCACTATGAGGCATGATCCAAAAGAGGGAAATAGGGTGGTTGACAAGGCTGAGCTGCTGCAGAAGCAGGATAATACATTGCTTATCCCTATTGCACTCCCTCCCCTCAGATATTACCTCTGAGACCAAGGGAGGAGGGACATAGCAGGAGTAGGTCATAAATAGAACCCTTGTGGTGAATTTGAATAGACAGACACCAGGACATCCTCAAGATCCACATTGCCCCTGACCCTATCAGAAATAGTTTGGGGAGTTCAGCGGTGGATGTTAAATCTTACATTTTAAATTCTCCATTGGATAAAGAGAGCCTTTCTGCAGCTGAGGTGCTAAAGAAGTGTGATGAAAGAGGAAAATTAATTCAAGGAGTGAGTCAGATTTTTCAGGCCACCTTTTTCAGACAAAATAATACTTTACCCTCTGCCTTATTCCCCTTTTCCAAAAAAACTAGTTTAAGCAGCAAGGTGCAAATAATAAGAGTTTTAAAAAACAATGGAAAGGAAGCTGAGAAAAGAAAGGAAATGTCTCTAAAAGTCAAGAACAGTCCTCCCAGTCAGCATAACTATTCACCTGTTCAGTCAACCCATCATCACAACCACCATCCACCATTCTGCCTGACACGTCATCTTCCTATTGGCATCAGATTGTTTCAGACAGTGGGGCTATACTTGGCAAAAGGGATCCCAACCTCCTTTTCAGGGGATTCCCCTTACCCAGGGAACCAGATTCCACTATTTCCTTCCATTCTGCACAGAATACTGTCTCAGCGAGTCATAAAACGAGTGCCTCTCAATCTCCCAGGCAAAGATTATTATTCAATAATTGTTTTTATTTCCCAAACTAAAAGGACCTTGAAGGCAGTGTTGGATCTTTTTAGTCTAAACATTTTTGTTAAGATTCTGAAGTTCAAGATGTTAGCACTTCAATAATTTTTTTACCTCTGATCTCTCCTCTAGCTTTCATGGTAAAGTTGGATCTAGCAGATGCTTATCACATTTATTTTTCCAAGAATTTCAGGCATTTCTTAAGATTTGCTCTGCCTGGCTTACATTATCAGCTCTCTGCTTTACCTTGTGAACTCTCCACCTCATCAAGGGTATTCACAAAGTGCCTAGGTTCACTCATTGTTTGTTGCACACTTCAAGCCATTCACATTTTCCTATTTGGATGATTGTCTTATCTTTGGAGATTCTTTTTCCAGCTGTCAAGAGTCTCTAGCAACTGCTCAGTTACTTCTACTTAATCTAGTTTTAAAATCAACTTGCAGAGGTCTTCTCACATATCTTCTCACATAATTATTTTCCTAAGATGTTTGCCAGACTCTTCCTTGCTAAGAGCTTTTTCTTCTTTCAGACAAAGTATGTATGTTTCAACAGTCTGCCTTGAGTTTCTCCAGCCAAACTCAAGCATCTGCAGGGGAGTTACTTAGGATTATAGGATACATAGCATTGATGATACTCATACAGCACTTTGCCTTAGGACTCAACATCTACACTCTTTGGCTTTTCATATCCCATTTCTGGGGTTTATAAAGAGGGAGATCAGATGGGGTGTAGACCAGATAGCTTTGAATTCAGGTCTTCCATTCTCTCTTCTGACCACCCTATTGCCAGTCAGCACAGACATTCCAGACATGGCATGGAGGTGGGGGTTCAAAAGGGGTAAAAGTATAAGCTCTGTGAAATTCTATAGACAGACAGAAGCACATAAAATCAGAGACATGTTAGAGGCCGTGAATCATCTCTGTTCACCAGGAGCTCTGTGAGTGTACATAAACAAATGGGGGGTACCAGATCTTATTGCAAACTGTCTGTGATAGCCTGGTAGGTAGCAATTCAGCTCAGTCTAGCTGTTCAGGCTTCATATAGTCTATCGGAGCAAAACATTTTCGCAAACAAGCTTAGAAGAACCAGGCCAAATCCCCATAAATGGAAGCTTCATCCTGGGGTCTTCCAAGAACTGATCTGACTGTGGAGAACACCTCAAGAAGATCTGTTTGCCTCCTCTCAGAACAGACGACTAAAGAAATCCTGCTATGCATTCTAATTCCAGTGGACGGAAATGTACATATCTAATTTTCTACCCTTTCCAATTGATAGCAAGGGTTCTTCTAAAGATTCAGAAGGACTTTCAACAAATTGTGGTGATGAATCCCCTTTTTGCCAAGGCAACAGTGGTTCTCTGTTCTTTTCAGTTTGGCCAAGGGAAATTACCACAGGCTACCGCACAGACTGGATTTGCTAACACAAGACAGTAGGAGTTTGATACCCCCTAGTCTGGAAACTCCTCAGCTAACTGCCTGGGTAATAGAATTTTAATACATTTTTTTTCTGAGGATGTCTAGTAGGAACTAAAGTAGGCAAGAAAACCTGCTACTAGGCAAGCATATTTATGTAAGTGGAAAAGATTTTCTAATTGATGCCAGTCAATAAACCAGGAGCAGTTGAGCAACATAAAGGTGATGGAGAGGAAGTGTCTAAGATGGATGGTAGGATGCACACTGTGAGACAGATGAAGAATGAGGACATAAAGAGCAGAAGCCAAAGTAGCACCAAATGCAACAAAAGGTCAAAGAAAACAGATTATAGTGGTTTGGGCACATGTGCAGGAAAACGAGACAATCTGATGAAGATTTGGGATGGACAGGAAGAAGATAAGAGAGAACAAGGGTGACCAGCAAAGAGGTGGCTGTATTGTGTGGGAGAAGACCTGCAACAGTCAGGCATGAGTGAAGAAGAAGATAGGAGAGTGGCATTGAATAGAGAGAGATGGTCACAGTTGACACCACACCCTGACCCCATGTTGAAAATGTGAAAAAAGGAGTTGATGATTGTGATGACGATGAATTTACCAGGATCCTCTTCAGGTCCTACTGTCCACGGTTCTTGATTATTCATGTGAGTTTCTGTCCAAAGGTCTGTTGTGCTTTTCTATCAAGGTACATTTGCCACCCATTTCTGCTGGTCTACCTTTGGATCTCCTCCTTTTTAATAATGTTCATGTTAAACAGTTTTTGAAAGGGGTTTTACGTACTCATCCACATAGGAATCAGGTGGTACCCCGTTGTTATTTTAACTCTGTGCTGGAAAGCCTTAGTCTATCTTCATTTGAACCAGCTTATCAAGATGTTTTGGGATTCTTAACATGGAAGACTGTTCTTCTCATTCTTCTGACATCTTCTAGGACAGCATCTGAGTTACAAGCACTTATGGTGAGTCATCCCTACCTCACTTTTCACGGGAGCAATGTTTGTTTATGAAGAAATCCTACTTTTATGCCTAAAAATCATTTCAGACTTTACTTTAAGACAGACTATTAATATCTTAGTCTTCCTTCCTGAAGCAAAGAACAATGGAGAAAGGATTCTTCACTCACAGCATGTACACAGGCAGCTTGGATACTACCAAGGTAAAACTCAACCTTTCAGGAAAGTAGACCTGGTAATTGTCTCCTAAAAGACAACCAGTGACAAAGTTGACTATTTCTAGATGGTTGTCTCATACCATTACATTTTGTTAAACTCACCACAATGTAACTTCCAGGTGGGTTACAACTCATTCTACAAGGACATTGGCTTCTTTGGTGGCTTATTGAAAAAAACTAGTAGACTCTAAGTATTCCAGAGGCAGGAATTTGGTTCTCTGTACATACATTTACAAAGCGCTACAAAATGGATTCCTTTTCCAGGTCCAGGATGGGCTTTGTTAGGGCCATTCTCTAGGGGCTTCTGGAGTCTTAGTTATTAGCCTCCTCCCTTTTTCGTTTAGTTTTCACGACTAAGCTATGATAATCTACCTATATTTTAGGCTACTGCAGTGGTAACCTATGTATTGAGCATAATACAGCTGGGTAGATAAACTTACTGTAACAGTAGATGTTCTAATAGATCACCAGTTCAGTAGCTGCCCCCCCCCCTCTAGTTCCCTTTGCTTGTTGTTATTCTTTTAATTGTCGCCAGTGCGTGGTTGTTTTTCACCCTTTTTTGGTTATATTTTATTTCTGGTTTTGTTTCCTAGCATAAATTTTCAGGCTGCTGGAACCCCCCCCCCCCCATTCCTCCTAGGCAAAACATGATCTGAAGCATTTGATGCCCCAGTTGCTGTTTATATGGAGCTTTTTGTGAGGTTCTAACATTTGGAATGGATGGCAGGTGCCCAAAACTTTGATTACTTGGCTAGTGTAAGGGTTAAGACCCATATAGCTTTGGTTACTGCAGTGATAATCTATCTGAACATCTACTTTTATGGTAAGTTTACTTACACAATTATAATTCCCTCAGTACAAGTGTGAATATAAATATCAGAAAATAATTTTAGTGTTGAAGTTTATTTATGCAGTTTTTTATATGGATTACATAATGCTATATTTATTATAAATATGGTTTCCTTCTTTTTGCCTATTTATTTATTTATTTTTATTTTTATTTATTTTACATTTGTTTACCGGGCTAGTCCAGCTGGATATATGTCCATTTTCAGTGGAGGCCCGGGGAGAAAAGCTCCACTACATACTACTAAACAGTGTCAGATATACATCAATATACAATAATAGGAAAACAAAAAAATATGCAATAAATCTTATAACAAGTTGTATAAACTTTTGAGTAGAGTCTAAAAGTAGGATGGTAAAAAAGAAAAGATGAAGAAAAAATTAAATACTCTGTAAGAGTATATAGAAGAGAAGAGAGAGAAAGGTCGTTAAGGAATTAGGTAAAGATGGGGAAAAAAGAGAGCTAACCAGGGTTATGACAAGAACAGAGCCAATGGTTATTTAGAAAGAATTTTAGTTTAGTTTTAAATAGGGAGAGTGAAGTTAGGGATGTAAGGTCTTGTGGTAAGTTGTTCCATATTTTGCCAATTGAGTTGGAGAATATGGAGTCACCTGCTGAATTTTTGGATCGGGATGTTTGGACCAGTATTTTGTTGGTGGAGCGTAGGTACTTCTGATTATTATAGGGCGTAATGAGGGTGGAGAGTATTGGGGTGTTGTCAGGGTGATGTAGGGCATTATGGGCAATAGTGAGTTGATAGTATTGCATGAGGTGTGGTAGTTCAAGCCACCCTAGCTTCTTGAGATTTAAACAATGATGAGTTCTATATGGAGAGGCAGTTGCAAATCTGGCAATATTGTTATATGATGTAGTAAGTTTTTTAAGATTATGTTTAGAAAGATTTGTGTATATGGAGGAAGCATATAAGAGGGTTGAGATTAAGTGGGTTCTAGCTATTGTAACTTTGGCTTCAGGGGTAAGAAAAGATTTGATTCTGTAGAGAGAGCCTAGTTTTCTGTTGGTAGATTTTATTGTAAGATTAATATGATTGTCAAATTTTAATTGATTGTCAATAGTAATACCCAAGAGTTTTGTTGTTTGGTCAGGAGAGATAATGGTCCCATTATCGGATGTAAGTGTAAAATGGATAGAGGAAGACAAGTGGGTGGGTGAAAAGAGCAAGAGTTTGGTTTTCTTGGGGTTAAGGAGAAGACAATGATTAGAGAACCATTGTTCTATGGTTGAGAAGGTTTTTTGTGTGAGAGAGTGAAGTTCTGACTGTGTTGAGGCTGAGCAAATGATGGTAGTGTCGTCTGCATATTGAATGCATGTTGTTTGTGGAGTAGCTAGATGAAGTTCATTAATGAAAATGGAAAACAAGAGAGGACCTAAAATAGAGCCCTGAGGGACTCCTATAGTGGTGGGGAGAAGGTCAGACAGTTGGTTGTCCCATAGAACTGCTTGTTTGCGGTTGTCTAGGTAAGATGAGAACCAGGATAATGCAGGGTTATCTAGAGAGAAAGATTTTAAACGATGGAGAAGAAGCTGGTGATTGACCATGTCAAAGGCTTTGGACAGGTCTACGAAGAATGCTGAAGAAGGAGTATTATTGTTGCGATTTTTGTTAATTGAGTCAATGAAGGATAGTAAGGCTGTGCTAGTACTATGGTATGGTCGAAACCCATGTTGGCAATTAGCTAGGAGTTTATGGTCGAATAGGTGATTTAGTAACTGTTTGTGGATACACTTCTCCATAATTTTTGCAAGCGGAGATAGTAATGCTATAGGGCGGTAGTTAGAGTACTCAGTAGAGTCACCTCCTTTAAAAAGAGGGATAATATAAGAGACTTTCCAGACTGATGGAATTGTACTTTCTTTTAATGTCCTGTTAATAAGTATAGAGATGGGATATGCTAAGGCTTTAGCACCTAGTTGGAGGTATTCTGCTGGTAATCGGTCAGCAGAGGGGGTTGTAGGTTTTAGTTTATGAAGTAAGGACAATATTTGAGAAGTGGGTATGGGTTTAAGGTGAAATGGGGGGGGAATAGTGCTAGGTGTAAATAGTTTGGAGGTATCTGGGTTTTGTTGATTGGCTAGGTTTAGTATGGCAGAAGTGAAGAAAGTATTAAAGGCATTAGCTGTTTGTAAGGGGCAATCGGGGTCAGAGCCAGATGGGTTTGGTGTGGCTACTTTACCAGGGATAATAGTTTATTGATAGAGGACCAAAATTTATGTGGTTGGTGTGGTGAGGATTGCTGAAGCTGAGTAAAGAAGTTCTTTTTATCTTGTATGATGGCTTTTTTTGTCATATTTCTCTGTTGTCTAAAAGTGACATTATCAGTTAGGCTTTTTGTGGTACGCCATTTAGCCCAGACTTTATTCCTACTTAAGATAAGTTTCTTAGTGTTATTAGAGAGCCATTGGGCTGTTTTAGATTTGACACGCATGGAACGCATTGGGGCATGATGTTCAAGGATAGTGAGAAAAGTACTGTTAAAGTGACTAACTGCTTCATCTATTGGTAGAGATTTAAGAGGTGACCAGTTGACTAGCGTAAGCTCATTTTGATACTGGTTGAGGTCAAAATATTTCTTACTACGGAATGATCTGACTTGGATGGGGACAGTAGTACTGGTTTTTTGCCTAATAATATAAGTGAGGGAATGATCACTGAGGTCATCTGGGAGAGTTCCTGTTGTATAGTTTTGCTGAGGACTATTTGTTAATATCCAGTCAAGTATACTTTCTTTATTATTAAGTTTGTTTATTCTAGTTGGGGAGTTGATTATTTGAGAAAAGCCATGCAGGTTAATAAGGGTGGATGGATTAGTCTGTTTACATAAGTTCCAGTCGATGTTAAAATCCCCTAAGAGTATTGTTTCTTGAGGGTGATTAAGTGAGAGCCAGTTTAGTAGGTCTTCTAATATGGTTGGATTTTTTCCCGGGGGAAGATAGGTACAGATAATATTTAATGTTTTTTGTGGGTTGAGTTGCAGTTTTGTAATAATTATTTCAATACTAGTGTCAGATAAAAGGTTATGATTTGTTCTACTAATCTGCAGTCCTGTTCTATAGAGAATAGCAACCCCACCACCTTTTTTGTTTAAGCGGTCTTGTCTTAGGATGTTATAGCCAGGGGGAATAATCTCGTTGTCTTTTATTGTAGGTTTGAGCCATGTTTCTGTTAGACAGAGAATATCGAACTGTTGAACTTCTAGAAGGGCATGAATTTGTGCTATTTTGTTACAAATGCTTCGTATGTTTAGTTGAGCAATTGATAGCGATTTTGGGGGTTTTGTAGGTAATGTACTGTTACTTATGACTGGGTGGCATTTAGTGGGAATTTGGGAGGGGTTTGGACCAGGGTTGGGGTGAATATCTCCATCTATTAATGAGCAAGATATAATAGGGTTAAAGGGTTGAGGGGGTTTGTAGAAGTAGTTCGGAAGTTTCTTAAGGTTGTAGATAAAGTATTTTATGTGAGAAAGGCGGTGGTATTTAGGTTGAAGATAGGAGGTTTTGTGGATGGTATTGAGATAGTTTATAGATAAGGCTGGTGGACATGTTTGGGTATGTCTGGTTGGGATTATAAGAGTAAAGGGTAGGGGTTGTTCATAGAAGGTTAAGAGATAGGTAGAGGTGAGACTTTTAAGGCCTTATTTTTTAACATAGGGATATTTTATTTTTCCTTTAATGTCAACTAAATTTAATTTTTTTCTTTTCTGTTGCAGTATTCTTAAAGATAAGCTTAAATGTCAGTTACCTTACCTTAATTGGGTAAAGCATTTAACTTTTAATCTGAACTTTTACACGCTTGACAGCTAGTATTTTGAGGTTCCTGCTTTTTAGCTGTATTCTTCACTGTGGGACATTGGTCTGAGCCTGTCACTGTCCATGTCCTCATCTTTGTCTTTCTTTTTTTTCTTCCAAGCTTCATTCCATGCCACTTGCTTGTCTACTGATAACGCATTATGTCACAGGTGGAAAAAAGCAGTTTGCAAGGTGGGTGAGTACCATTTGATGTTCTGTAGTCCTATCTCGCCTTCATTCTTACATATAGGTTCAGAGCCGATCCTCGACTCTGACTCTGTCTATTAAAAAGCTCAAAGTCTCTTAGTTGGCTCATGGCTAGGTAGGTATCCCATAGTGCACTAGTACAATCCCCAGATCTCATTTGCCGCATCTAAGAGTGGCTAAGTTCAAACTTTTTGTCTTTATTATCACTTTACTGATTCTATAGCTAGTTATCTTATTATTAGATAGTGTTTAGTAGTGTTAGAAGTGTTCAGAAGTGTTTTTGCCCTTAAATTAGTTAGTTTGTTGAGAACTTGTTGGCCGTTGGCCCTTGTTGTTCTCCATTTAGTAACCTGTGTGCTAGTTTTATTAACGTTGTTATTCATAGGTCCACATTTTGTTAGGACCTTGTTTTCTCGCTTTAATATATATATATATATATATATATATATATGTATATATATATATATATATATATATATATATATATATATATATATATATATATATATATATATATATATATATATATTTTGTGTGCAGTGTTCTTTGCTAGTCTTGATACAGATTTTTTCTCTGTGAGTCCGCGTTTATATTAGGGTCTTTATTTTCTAAATTTCAGAAATTTAAAGCTTACATACAGTCTTGTTTGTTCTATACTTTGCCTGCCACTAAGTTTGTGGCCTTTCTACGACTTAGCCTATCCAGCTAGGTCCGTTTAAGTTAGAGAACCTAGTCCTTTGCGATTTTTCTTATTTCCACAGGGCTAGGCCAGTTTAAGTTAGAGGACCTAGTCCTCTTTACTCTCTCTTTGGGTGTGTGTGTGCTTGTTAGGGATAGGCCCATATAAGTTAGTGGACCTAGTCCTCATTGTGTTTGTTTTGTACCTGTTTTATTACATAGCTGTTCAACATGTCTAAAGATCACAGACCTTTGGGTTTCAAAAAATGCATGAAGTGTTCCTTCCCAGAAGATGTCAATTACGGATGGCCATAGTAATTGTGTATATTGTCTCGGAGCCATTCATTTGTAGGAAACTTGTTTATTCTGCCATTCCTTTAGCTCCAGCATTCTCCAGGAGTGGAAGAGCAAGTTAATTTTGAAAGGTCTCCTCAAGCCTTCCCTCGAGGAAGACTTATCAAGTTTTTCTTCTTCATCTAAGTCACATTCATCCAAAAAAGAGAAGGTAAAGTCGGCCAGGAGGCATTCTCTGGCCCTGACTAGTGTATTGGAACCTCCACAGAAACAATCAAAACTTGATAAGACTTCTTCCTCCTCGGCACCACTGTCCTCAGTGCCAGTCAATGTTGTCGATGTTGGCACTGCAGTGTCGGCCCCAAGCCTTTCAGTGCCGACTACTGAAAAATTATATCGGAGCTGGTCCAGGCATTATTTGCCAGTCTACCCACTCTTAAGATCTCCAATTTTACAGAGATCCAGATTGCCTACCCTGTCATCCAGATCCTCCAAGAGCTTGTCAGAGGAAGATGTGGAGAGAGTAGTGCTTAGACTCCTGAAGTCATCTACTTTGCCCAAATTGTTGTTGGCTCCTTCCCAGTTGGTTCCAGAGCCATCTGAGTCCATCCTCCCTGTTGTGTTTCCTCCTCCGAGCCAAGTTGGGCCTTCGGAGCCAGAGTTTTCGGTGCCACTTGTTGTGGAACCCTCTGTTCCAGCTCCCCTCGTGGCTGTCTCGGAGCAGAGTTCCGCTTTGACACCTTCTGCACCATTTGTGGTGTCTAGGAGCCAAAGCTCACCAGTTGGCCCTGACAGGGACACTTGGACCCGAACCTCTTTGGTTCCGAGTCTCCCTCTCAGTGCATCGGCTAGGGTGAGAGCGGACCCTACATCCATCTCAGAGCTGGTTGCTCTGGAGCCACTGACTACCTCCATTTCCTCAGAACCAGGATTGTCTTCAGAGCAGGAGAGATCTGCTTTCGAGATGGTGAGTGTGCTGTCTCACTCATCAGCTCCACGCAAGGGTACCGATGCTCTTCCCCTTCAAGCACCGACCTCGGTCTCAGCACCTACTATCTCTCTCGACAGCAGAGACCCACAGCCTCAGGAGCCCCCGTTGGGTGGCCCCCAGTCTTCTGAGACCTCCCCAGAGTACCCTTCTGAGGAGCCCCCTCTGAAGAAGGCATGCAAGAGGAAGCATGTAGACTCCCCGGACGAGTCCATCAGTTCAGACACTGACCTCGAGGAGTCGGAAGGGTCCCCCAAGTCGTCCTCTGATGATGTCTTCTTTGTAGACATCTTAGAGATCCTTAAGCAGAGAGGTGGCTGGCCCACTGTCACCCCTTCTGATGAGGAGTCAGTGTACCTGAAGGCTTTCGGGTCTCAACCTTCAGCCTCTTGGGTGTCTCCACCTTTTGATGAACTCTTAGATCTGGTTAGTCGGAAGGTGTGGGAGACTCCTGATGCCATGGAGCCAGTTCCCAGAAGACCCAATAAATTCCTGTCTGCCCCAAAAGAGAAAGATTTTTTATCCAAGGGCATGCCTGTAGATACCATGGTGGTGGCGGCAGCCACTAAGAAGGAGCTAGTGGAGACTTCATCTGTCCATCCACTGAATAAGGAGTATTGAATGATGGATAGATACGGGAAGCATATCTTTTCTTCAGTGGCTTTTACTCTCAGATTGCTGAACTATCTCACAAATTTTACTAGGCTTCAAAGAGATGATCTCAAGGAGTTAGGAGATACTCTTCAAGGTACATCTACTGAAGGAGTCCCTGAGATGATGTCTGCTCAGTTGTCCACCTTAAATTCCATTGTGAACTCCTCCATGCAGCTGATCTCCTATGCAGCTGATGGAGCGAGCAGGGCAGCGGGTTCAGGAGTTTCCCTTAGGAGACACTCCTGGATGCGCTTATGTAATTTTGCAGAGCCTTTCAAGTCTGCCTTTACCAACACCCCTTTGACGGTTCTTCATTGTTTGGACCCAAGGTAAAAGATACACTCAACAGGTGCGAACAAGAAGGGAAAACTCTCTCTGCCGTGGAAGTATGTTTTACCATCACCTCTAGACCATATCCCAAGGGTCAGAGAGGTGGTAAGATGTGGTTCAAGAAGTCCCAGAGATTTTTCCCAGATGCACAAGGTGACTCCTCCTTCAGAGGCAGAGGATGAGGGCTAATGGTAGACATCGCCCTAGAGGCAGGGGGGGGGGTCCGCAAAACCAGGGAGGCCATGATTCATTTGGAGGCCGTCCCTATCAGCGCTCCTGATGTGGGGACCAGCTGCACTTCTCTGGAGCCATTCGGGGGTTGCCTATCTTTGTATCCAGAAGCCTGGCTAAACATCACACAAGCCAAATGGGTACAAAGAATAATCACCAGAGGTTACTCCATACCCTTTTCTCTTCCACCCTACACTCCAAAGAAGATCCCGGATGTGCCACCCAATCACAGGGATCAAGCAACTGTAGAAGTGCAAAAGTTGCTTGGACAGTCATCCAAACCATCCCCACAGACCAGATAGGATTTGGAACTTACTCCTGATTCTTTTTAGTGCCAAAATGTACAGGGGACTGGAGGCCCATCTTGGACTTCAGCAAAATAAACGAATCTGTAAAGAAGGCCAAGTTCCGGATGGTGACACTGCAGTCTATACTCCCTCTGTTAGGGAAAGACAATTGGATGTGCTCCATAGACCTCCAAGATGCGTACTACCATATAAAAATGGACAGAGCATCGAGGAGTCACTTACACTTCCAGCTGGGAGCCAGTCACTACCAATTTCATGCTCTGCCCTTTGGTCTCACCACAGCCCCTAGGGTGTTCGCCAAATGCATGTCAGTAGTGACAGCTCTCACATGCGACGTCTAGGATTCCAAGTGTTTCCGTACCTGGACGACTGGCTCCTGACCACCACCACCAGGCATCTACTCCTACAAACCAGAGATTCCACCATCCAGCTTTGTTCCCAGCTGGATATTACAATAAACTGGGAAAAGTCTGCCTTATCACCCTCTCAATTTGTGATTTTTATAGGTGCAGAAATAGACACAGTCGCCATGCTAGCTTGTCTACCTGCAGAAAGAATTCAAAATCTCAGACAACAAATTCTCAGTTTACTTCCTCTACATAAAGTCAAGTCAAAGACAGTACTAAAACTCTTAGGGACCATGGCCTCTACCATAACATTAGTCTCTCTAGCCAGATTACATATGCAAATTATCCAGTGGCTTCTATCTTCCCAGTGGTCTTTTCAACAATTGCCTCTATCTCACCATATCATCATAAGAGTCTTGCAAAAAGGACCTTCATTGGGGGATTCAACCTGACCAGCTGACAACAGGCACTCCATTCCTTCCTTGCCAACCCATTGCTACTGTGACCACGGATGCCTCACAGATAGTGTGCGGGGGGCATTATCTAGGCAAGACTCTCCAAGGCACATGGCAAGATCACGAAGCTCACCTGCATATCAATGTCCTAGAGATGAGAGCAGTGCTTCTAGCATTGCAAGCACTTCACGACTTTCTTCCTGTAGGGATGATAGCAATCCAGTCAGACAACATGTCAGTGGTATGGTATCTCAACAAGCAAGGAGGAACCAGATCTTACCCCCTTTGTCAAGAGGCCCTACGTGTATGGAAGTGGGCTTTCTAGTGGCAATGCATATCCTAGGGACAACCAATGTGATCGCCAACAAGCTCAGCAGGGCAATCTTGATGCCTCGCGAGTGGTCTCTGAATCAGGAAATAGCGGAACAGATCTTCCGCAAATGGGGACAGCCTTGCTGCGATCTCTTTGCCAGTCCGATCAACTCCAAATGCAGCAGCTACTTCTCCCTTATCCCCCTTCCGGGGGAGTCACCGAGAGATGCACTTGTTCACGATTGGCCCTTGGGACTCCTTTATGCTTTCCCTCCCTTTCTTCTCATATCCAAAGTGATTCAGAAAGCAAAGTTATTGGGAAGCAAAATGATTCTTCACACCTTACTGGCCTTGTCAGATTTGGTTCCCCTTTCTTGGGCCTCATCTACTAGACGATCCATGGACTCTGGACCCAGTGCCAGACCTCTTGACACACATGTCAGGCTCCCTTCACCCTCCACACCTTCAATTTAACAGCGTGGCTGCTCCAATTCCATCCCTAGTCAGGCTTCATGATTTTTCACCTGCTATGACCCACATCCTTACGTCTTCGCATAAACCTTCCACTTGGTAGTTATACACTAGCAAATGGAGAAGGTTTTCTGTCTGGGCTAAAGAAAGGAATGTAGATCCTTACACTGCATCCATCCCTATGGTTTTAGAATTTTGGTTTGAACTTTTTCATCAGGGATCTGCCGCTGCCACAATTAGGGTCCAATTGGCAGCGATATCTAATTTTCATTTGGGACAACATGAATCTAACCTGATGTCCCACAGACTGTGTAAAACCTTCCTTAAAGGTGCTACTTTGCTGATACCTCCCTTTCAGGAACCAGTATCTCCCTGGGATCTAAACTTTGTTCTGTCCAAGCTAACTTCACCGCCCTTTGAACCTGCACATTCGTGCCTATTGAAGTTTGTCTTGGAAGACCTTGTTTCTAGTAGCCATCACATCAGCTAGACTAGTATCAGAGTTACAAGCACTGTCTATTAAGCGTCCTTATTTGATTTTCCACAAAGACAGAGTTTTCCTTTGTACAAATCCTTCCTTTTTCCCTAAAGTTTGCTCTCACACTAATTTGAACTAAACCATAGAATTACCTGTGTTTTTCCCTAATCATTCTAACACTGCAGAATACAAATTTCATCAACTGGATGTTCATAGGCAGTTATGGTTCTACCTTCACAGGACTAAGGAACTCAGTCAGACCAATTGTTTGTTTCCTTTTCTGAATCTAGAATAGGTCTGCCAGTCTCTAAAGTGACCCTATCAAATTGGATTTCAAGTTGTATTTCCTTCATTTACTCCTCCAATGGAAAAACTCTACCATTCAAGATTAAAGCTCATTCTACATGTTCCCAGTCTACATCTGCTGCCTTCCAAGCCAGAGTTCCAATCAACAGTATCTGTTCAGCAGCAACTTGGGCTACCCCTCATACCTTTATTACTCATTACAAATTGGACCTGACCTCAAGGGTAGAGCCTCCTTTGGTTCCACGGTACTCAGGAGTATTTTCCCATGAGCCACCCAAGAATAAGGTGCTAGGGACGCTGTCCCATATGTAAGAATGAAGGTGAGATAGGACTACAGAACATAAAGAAGTTATGTACTCGCCATAACGTTTCATGTTTGTAGTCCATATCGCCCTTCATTCTTATGAACCCACCCACCTACCCCCATCCTGGAAGGATCTGGAGACAGGATAGTGTTATCTTGGTAGGGTGGAGACCTTTCATTATTGTTCTTTCTGGATAACTTTATTTCTATCTTTCTATAGTTTAGCAGTAAACAAGATCTGGGGATTGTACTAGTGCACTATGGGATACTTACCTAGCCACGAGCCAACTAAGAGACTTTGAGCTTTGTAATAGGCTGAGTCGGAGCCGAGGATCGGCTCTGTGCCCATACGTAAGAATGAAGGGTGAGATGGACTACAAACATGGAGCATTATGGTGAGTACATAACTTCTTTTTTCACCAAACAGTTGCCAGATAGGAGAAATGAAATGTAAGTTCTATTGCTTGAAATCAGCCGTTGCATTGAGGATTGGATCTGTTCTTTTGCTACAGAGAGGATCACACATTCTGCTCCCATCTCTAAGCCTTCTCTCTCTTTCACCACTAAGTGTACCTTAAACCTCCCCACACACTTACATACCCACATACAAAGATGACTGGGATCCCATTGTGCTACATGTATAAAAAGCCAACCACTTTTTTAATATTGTAAAATCACTGTTCCCATGTTCAGTGGTGGGTATAAGGACATCCGGCTACTCAATGTCCCATAATGCAGCAGGACTCCCTACTTCTGTGATGTCAGCCAGTTAGTATGTCACCTAAATAGGATGCAGTTATGTATTAATAACAGGAATGGGTAAGGAGCACAGCACACTTAATTTGGTGTCTAAAATGCAGTAAGCATTCCTGACTGTTACAGTTAGCAGCAATGATTCACACTGAAAGAGATATCCACTTTATGAAACACTGAAGCTGTATTCTCAAATGGAAGGTACTGTATCATGTAGGATGTATAGTTCTCATTGGATGTTCACCCTCTGCATAAAAAAATAACCCCAGCATGTCCCTGTGGAGTCCGTACAATGCTTTCTCATTTGGATCCTCAGCATACTACACTTGTAACCCCCATGTACAGCAGTCTGTGTACTCATGTAATGTAGTGCCAGCAAAACTGAATTTCTTATACAGCAGCAAAGCAAAGAGATGTAAGACGATGTTCAGCTAACTAGTATATGCCCACAGTCCTGCATTTGATTCCATCTGTCACTGCTTGCATACAGAATCTTAAAGCAAATCACTCAACCATAAAGTGACGCAACTCAGTACTGACAAAACAGACTTTATCACATTTATAATTCTAAGTTACATACTTAGCTTAACAGCACTGCTTGTGACGTCTGGCTATACCCCACCAGACTGCCAACAATTAAATGATGCCCTTTATTATCCTGGGTATGTAACTAAGGAGCTTCAATCCTCTCTACTGACTCCAATATGGGACTGTCACTTAAACAGAAATAATATTTTCTCAATTTTCCCTAAGAGCACAAAAGGAACACACACTATTTTCTTGGGATTGGACTACATACCTCTGTCAATCCAAATGTGTTTTCTTATTACACACTTTAGAGCAATGTGTCCCAGTTTAAGACCTCTGATACACTCACACTTAAATTTAAATCTCACACATCCAAACACTTCTGGGAAAGCCTGACACAGATTTCTAGCTGTGTCTCTCTCCCAAAATACAGTAATGCTGCCACCATTTGGGGGGGTCTTCATGCCCTTCTATAGGGGTGTCCAATTATGAAAATTAATTTTCAAAATAAATGATAGCTATGACCAGAACAGCCAGGCCTTCGAGATGACCTGGGAAGTATCAAACAGATTGAAGCACTCTCTAATCTCTAAAGAAAAGCACTGGTTTTCAGCCACAATATAAAGTAATGAAAGACATTTAATAATAAGTAAAAATGATTACAAGACTGAAAAAAAATCAGTAACTCCCAATAAACATTAGAATTCAACCACCAGAAATGTAAATCAAACTGCAGGATAGGAGTTTGCTATTTAAGAAAAACTCTATCTTAATAACTAAACTTTCCTGATCTAACTAAAGAAATACTGTCCCTGATCTACTCTAAGATATAATAGCAAGGCCAAGGCAAACTTACAGTTTTCTTGGTAAGTTCTCTTTTCTTGGTGTCTACTGACTTCTCAGTACTTGACTAACTATACTTGTCAAAACTGCTGTCTCAGCTGTTTAATTTCAAAATATAACAGCTGTTTAAATAATCTCTTAGCAACTATGAACACTCCAATGACATCACTGACTCACTGCTCATTTAATTCTCCACAGTTTGTACTTTAGAATGGCCCTCTCAAACATGCGCAGTTAGAAATGTATCAAAGCAGTGACAGATTCTATAAACATTCTGTTTAAACAGGAAAACACTAAACATTTTAAAACTTGTTTACATTTTCGCAATTAGGCATGCTGACATACAGTACAAGTTAATCTGTGAATATGCACAAATCTCCTGCCAGACATACTAACACAGATGACAGTGTTTTCAGTTACTTCACATTTCTCCCCCCTTATGACTCAAGCACAGTTTTCAAGTGACCCTTGGAAATCGATGCTTGAGAAAAATGGGTCTACCTGGGAATATTAACCCACTCACCTCCTGGACAATCCATCCGCACTGGCATTATTAACTGCGCTGTGATGTTGTATGGTTATATCATATGCTTGCAACCCTAGGCTTCATCTCAGTAACTTTTCATTCTGCTTACTGACCCTATTAAGCCATGTTAGAGAATTGTGATCTGTGAGTACAATGAATTTTCTCCCCATAAAGATAGGGCTGCAGTTTTTGCAATGCCCACACTATGGCCAAACAATCTTTCTCCACAGCTGAATAACTTTCTCTCTAGGTTGGAGTCTATGGCTCAGATAAACCACTGGGTGCTCTCTCCTTTTTCAGAAACTTGGCTGAACACAGCCCCCACCCCATAATTCAAAGCATCTACCTGTACAACAAATTCTTTATTGTAATCTGAGCTGGCTAATGTGGGGGTCCTCCCAAAATCTCTTTTAGTTTTTGGAATGCCTGTTCACAATCTGTGGTCTACACTACCATGTCTGGTTTATTCTTCGTAGTTAGGTCAGTAAGGGGTGCAGCTACGGTACTGTAATTGGGCACAAATTTCCTGTAGTACCCAGCTGTCCCTAGAAATGCTCTCACTTGTTTCTTAGTAACAGGAACTGGCCACACTTGGATAGCTTCCACCTTGACAGGTTCTTGCCTAATTTTACCAGTTCCCACTCTGTGTCGTAAGTAAGTGACCTCTGCTGTACCCACTTGACACTTACTGGGTTTAATGGTTAATCCAGAGTTTAAAAGTTTGTACTTTTTAGTACATTGAGTGTATTATACAAATGAATTCTGCACTGGACCCTATAAACCATTGGTATTTCAATACCTATAATGTTCTTTCTTGGTGTGTTTTCATGCCATTTATTTCTTTAAATATTTTAAATATTTAATTGTTTTTGTGATGTCACTTAATTTGGTATACTATATTAATTGATGAATAGCAGTATGCAATGTTTCTGATGAAGTCTCCCACTCGGAGATGAAAGCGCTTAAACATTTTTTGTTATTAAAGATGGAGTGTTTTAAATAGCAACTGGCGTCCTGGATTCCTGGTTCTTCCTTGGTATACTTCACAGTTTACTTGGTATTTTGTATTTTTATTAGTCGTTTTTTTCTGGATGAACCATGGATATTTCTGGGGACTTAAATCTATCGAGCACTGGGCTCGCCGAGGACACAGGAGCGGAACTCAAAACTTTATGAGGAGAAGTTTCACACATCAAGGGTGAATTAACTAGATTGGTTGAGCTTCTTACACAGAAAGACTATTGTGGAGCATCCACTCCTTCCTTTATGGGTGAGCGCGCAGTTTTCATACCTCCAGGCTATGCAGGTTATCAGCCAACCAACATTGCAGGTTTCTTGAATACGCAACCTAACTGCATACCACGAGGTAGGGTGGCTAACAGTAATGGCGAGTCTCCACGGCAAGAAAGCAGTTGCGTGGAGATGTTGAATTCTGACAATGCTGCATCTAATGGATTAATTCACGGACAAAACAACAGTTCTAAGGGTCTTGGTCCCTCTCCTATTTTTGTTGGCGCAGACAACAGTCGTTTGGAACATAACCATGCAGGGGCTCGTCCTAAAACAGGTACTGTTTTTATTGCACCACCAACTGGGTCGCAGTTAGAGGCTAATTCTAGATTTGAAAAACTGTGTTCCAAACAGTATTGTTTCGACAAGACTGACGGTGCTGATAACAGTGATACACCTCTTTTTATCGTAAACAAAGAGAGAGACAATGTTTCTTTAAAAGACTTAATCTCTCTATTGGAAAAGAGACTTTTCAAATGTAAGAGCTTGGAAATTGACATTGCTTATTTTCAACAGTGTATTGATTTGAAAATAGTACCTCAGGGACTGAGGATTTTTAAATTTCCCTTTGGTATTAATTATAATGAGGAAATACTTGCTGATTTTAGTAATTATTTTAATGACATTGGCTTGGGTCTTTTGAGAAAAACAGTGCATTATTATGAGATAGAAAGGGAAAGTGTTTTGAAGGAAGTTCAGAATTTGGATAGTAAAATTAAGAAGGATTTGTTGTTTTCTCATTACAGTGTTTTATATTTTAAAATGTTAGATAGGATTGAGAATAGATGTTTTAATATTTTTCAAAAGAAAAAAAGAAAAATCAACAGGGACTACAGGGATTATCAAGATAAAGTAGTATATATGAATAAAAACTATAGTGGACAGAACTATGGGTTTAGACACAATAGGTCTTTATATCATTCTAATGTCAATAATCATCAGGATACAGGAGTGGGTCAAATGGGGCATGGCTTAAATCATTCTTTTACTAACACAGGGAATTATATGGGGTGGCAGCAAGAGGATGGGGAAGCTCCATACCATGCTGAGGAGGATTTCCCCCCCCTCAGACGCTCAGAAAGACTGGCACAGTATTATACCAAAGAAGGGGAATACAACAGAACCTATTACCCACAGAAGAAACATCAAGTACCCCAATATCGACACGGTTATTAGATAGGAATGATTTTGTCAACCCTTCTAAACCTTATAAACAGGTTATATTTCAACAGGCAGGTTTTACTATTTACAATTACTCAGACAGAATCATTACGGATGTTTATTTTCAACTTTTTTCTAAGGGTCTAAAATTCATTCCCACAAATAAAGGAAATTTGATGGATAACATAGAGGCTCTAAAATTATATACAAGGAAATTGAATTTAGCTATATTAATGGAACCTTCAAAAGGTAATGACTATAATACTGTTATGGATTATAATAATAAATTAAAAAAGAAAAGTATTTATAATCCTCCCTTACACCCCCTGGTGGATACATATGAAAAACTGGTGTTGGAAGATTTATACGAGGAATTTAGGAACAATAGGAGGGATGAGTGGAACTTATCCAAGGATGAATATACTTTATTATGTGACTTAAGAAAGGATGACAAAATTCGGATTATGGTCCCAGATAAAGGTGGGGGTATAGTCATCTTTCGTAGTATGGATTATTCCAATGTCATGTTGGAATTATTATTCGATGATAAAACATATAGCCATACCTCTAAAAATGAAATTAATATTTCTTATTCTAGAATTGACAGCTTCTTGGGCGAGTATTTGTTGGAAGGAAGAATTGATCCCACAGAGTATGAATTTCTTTTTAGAAAGTTTCCCATCATACCAGTATTCTTTGGTATACCAAAGGTACACAAGGATGTTTTTACACCGCCCTTTAGACCCATAGTGGCAGCTAGTGGGTCTAAGGTACATCCACTTACTATGTTCATTGACTCACATGTTCAACACGTAGTCCAAAAGAACCCCCATTTATTGAAAGATTCCTGGGATTTTTTGAAGAGTGTCAGACAGGAATTGTTCCAGGAAAACATCATATTGTTAACTGTTGATGTAAAGGACTTATTTATATGCATTCCTAAAGAGGAGGGTTTGGCTCTATTTGAGGAAGTCTTGTTTACATTTTCAGATTTGGACAATGACAGGGTGAAACTTATTTGTGAGCTCATGAACATAGTTTTGGATAACAACTACTTGTGGTTTGAAGGGGAATTTTACCGGCAAACAACAGGTGTCCCAATGGGAGCAGCCTGTTCACCAGTATACTCTAACCTTGTTTTACTGGGTTGGGAGACTGAACATGTTTTCAAAAGCCCCTATTGGTCAAATATTAAATTATATCTCCGCTATTTGGATGATATTTTCATCCTATGGGGAGATACAGAAGACAAAATAGCTGGTTTCATAAATCACATTAATTCTAGTACAGGGTATTTGGCCTTTACCTTTCAGTATAGTCATTTAAGTATTAGTTATTTGGATACGCTTATAATCAAGGATACTCAGAATAAATGCTTCAAGTCCAAAATATTTAGGAAAAAGACTTTTTGTAATGCTTATTTGCATTTTGAAAGCAATCATCCTTTGACACAAAAAATAAGCATTATTAAGGGCCAAGCAATTAGAATTGCTAGGATGACTTCGAATAAAGAGGATTTGGTTAATGAATTTAGTTTACTTAGGGGAATGTTTACAGAGAGAGGTTATCCACTGGATTTGATTAATTCTATTTTACATGACATAAATAGTTGTGGGGACAGAAATATTTACCTTTATTGGGTGCAGGTCAATTGTTGGAACCATTGGGGGAAAATGGAACAGAGAATACATGTATTCCACATCATAATTTTAATACAGCATGTATTCTCACTTTTAACACAAGAACACCAGTTATAAAAAATATATACATGAAAAATTGGAACATTTTAAGAACTAATGAGGTTATATACAAAAAAGTAGGCCCTAAACCGATTTTTGTTACTAATGTTAGGAATAATTTGAAACAGCTTTTAGAAATTAAGCCGAAGAGTATTACAAAGAACAATGAGGGGACTAAAAGATGTGGTATGTGTCATTATTGCCCCTATATCAATATTGAACCGTTCGTAGTGCTGAACAACACAGTGAATAGTAGAGTGCATTTCATGAAGGGTAATTGCAATACTAGAGGGGTCATCTACCTTGCTATATGTAATACATGTAAATATTTTTATGTTGGGAAGACAGAACGCCTCTTAAAAAACAGAATATATGAACATCTTTATGAAATGAGAAGTTGCAAAAATACCAATGCACTTTACAAACATAGTGTAGTATGTGATGGATTTGATAAATTTGTGTTCGGCATACTAGATATTGTCAAACTCGACATTAGGGGAGGTGAATGGAAAAATGTATTGAAAAAGAAGGAAAGCCAGTGGCAGTTTAGACTGGCTTCTATGTACCCCCCTGGGCTTAATGAAACAGTTTCCCTGCTTCCCTTCTTAGTAGAAAGATCAAATAATTTATAAGGTGTTAGTTTAATATAATCTATTTTTCATATTTTTCTGACCTTCTAAGTATGTATTTTATTAAAGTTTAAAATTCATGATTTTATTCAGAAATTTATTTGCACAAAAGAGTCTAAAATAATTTGATCTATTTCAAACATACTTATATAAATGTGTGTGTTTTACTGTAATTTGTATAAACAACTCTTTTATGTATCTAATACATTTAAGAAATGAGTTTAAAAGTTTGTACTTTTTAGTACATTGAGTGTATTATACAAATGAATTCTGCACTGGACCCTATAAACCATTGGTATTTCAATACCTATAATGTTCTTTCTTGGTGGGTTTTCGTGCCATTTATTTCTTTAAATATTTTAAATATTTAATTGTTTTTGTGATGTCACTTAATTTGGTATACTATATTAATTGATGACTAGCAGTATGCAATGTTTCTGATGAAGTCTCCCACTCGGAGATGAAAGCGCTTAAACATTTTTTGTTATTAAAGATGGAGTGTTTTAAATAGCAACTGGCGTCCTGGATTCCTGGTTCTTCCTTGGTATACTTCACAGTTTACTTGGTATTTTGTATTTTTATTAATGGTTAATCCTGCCTTACTTAATGTATCCAAGACCTCCCTCACATGTTGGAGATGTTCCTGACCAGCATGGCTATAAATAGCAATGTCATCCAAGTATGCTAGAGCATATTCCCCTGTTCCTACCAGGATATGGTCTACCAGCCTCTGGATAGTTGCTGGGGCATTTTTCATTTCAAAAGGCATCTTTGTAAATTCATACAATCCATAAGGAGTTACAAAGGCTGACCTTTCTCTAGCAGCAGAAGTCAAGGGTACCTGCTAGTACCCCTTAGTCAAATCAATAGTAGTCAGATACCTAGCCCCACCCAGCTACCTAGCCCCACCCAGCTGTTCTAGGGCTTCATCTGTCCTTGGCATGGGTATGCATCTGACTGTGTGTAACTATTTAATTTCTGGTAGTCTACACATAATCTCACACTGCCATCCTCCTTTGGCACGAGCACTACTGGGGAAGCCCAATGACTGTTAGACTCTTGAATTGCCCCCACTTCTAGCATTTCCCTTATTTCTTCTTTTAGAGTTTGCTTCACTCTCTCAGGTACTCTTTAAGGAACCTTCTTAATAAGTTTTTGGAGTCGTGTGTCCACATGGTGCTGTACCAAGTCAGTACACCCAAGTTTCCCTGTGATCATATCCCCAAATTCCTCCAATACCGTTTTTATCTCCGGGAATTGATTAGGAGTTAAATGCGGTGATATGGCTATCTCTTCCACAGAGGTGTCAATCCTAGCCTCACCCAAAAGATCATTTACTGTATCTCTTTCAGACTCTTCCTGCCATCCACTACAAATGCTCAATACTAGGGCCTCCCTGTTGTGATAAGGTTTCATCATATTCACATGGTACATTTTGTGCCCTTGTCTCGTACTTACCAAATTTACCATGTAGTTTACATCATTGATTTTCCTCAACACCTCAAAGGGTCCCTCCCAAGCTGCTTGTAACTTGTTATGTCTAACAGGAACAAGTGCTATCATCTTCTTCCCACAGCATACTCTCAAGCCTGAGCATTCCTGTCATACAACACCTTCCTTTGTTGTTGAGCCACTGCTAGGTTCCCTTGAGCTAAACTCTCATGAGCTCCTTAAGTCTTGTCCTTCACTCTCACCTTCCCACTTGTCGCGAATTAAATATAAAGGCCCCTTACCCTATGACCGTATAACAACTCAAAGGGTGAAAAACCTGTAGATTCCTGCAGTACTTCCCTGATTGCAAATAACAGATGGGGCAAATACTTATCCCACTCCCTTTTGAACTGGTCTGCAAATGCCTGTAGCATAGTCTTCAATTTAGAGCTAACCTCTCCACAAGATCATTAATCTGGGGATGGTAGGGGGTGTTCCTTAGATGTTTCACCCCACAATGCTTACACAGACAAGTCAGCACATCTGACATGAAGTTGGCACATTGATCAATCAATATTTCCCGTGGAAAACCTACTCTTCTGAAGATTTCTATCAAAGCATTTGCCACCTTCTCTGCCTCAATAGACAGAGCCATCACCTCAGGATATCTGGTAGCATAGTCTACTACCATCAAGATGCATTTCTTTCTTGTAGAACTTGGAGTACTTAGGTGTCCAAGAATAGCCAAGACCACACTCTGAAATGGCTCTTTAATAACAGGCAAAGGCATTAATGGAGCCATAGCCTTGCCCCCTGCTTTACCAACTTTTTGGCACTGTTCACAAGTCCTACAATATCCAACTACATCCCTCACAGTTCCTGGTCAATAGAAATTTTTCATAGTATGTCTGTTAGTATGTCTCATGCCCATGTGACCTGATAAAGGAATGTCATGACCTGTGGCCAGGAGTGGCAGACAGTAAGCTCTAGGCACTACCAACTGCCATATCACTTCACCTTCTAGCCCACCTCTAGGAGTCCATTCTCTATACAACAAACCTTTGTTCCAGTATACAGACTCCCCTCTTCCTTGAGCCTCAGGTGCTTCCTTAGTCATCTCCCTCAAGCTTTGTAATGTAGTATCTGTAAGTTGAGCCTGTCTCAACTCTATCTTCATGACCTTCCCCAACTCCCCTTCCACAGGAACCCTAGTCACTTCCGACAGCTGTGCCTCGCTGTCACTCTGGGTACCACCACTCACCTCCATCCTCACAGTCACCATGTCCAAGGGAATATCAGTACCCACCAACAGCTATGGCTAATATTGCTGCTACAAGATAGCACCCTCTCTGAAACAGCCACCACACCAGGCCCAGCTTTAGGTATGAGATCTTTCTGGGTCTCTCCCAGACTACTGGACCTGCATGCCTTTCTCCAAGCCTGACTGTGTGTCACTGCATGTACACAAGGTATTGTATCATTAAAGACATGCAGGTCCAGTAGTCTGGGTCTCTCCTAGACTACTGGACCTGCATGCCTTTCTCCAAGCCTGACTGTATGTCACTGCATGTACACAAGGTACTGCATCATTAAAGTCACTCCCCATCAGGACATCTGCAGGAGTATGCTTGAATACACCTACTTGCTTGCTTCCTCTTCCACCCTCACAGTCAAGATGAACTCTAGCCAAAGGTATTTGGAATGGGGTTCCTCCCAACACTCTGACTAGAGTGGATGGCCCATGCAAGTACTGCTCTTCTCTAACCACTTCATACCTCACAATGGTTATATCAGAAACTGTGTCCCACTTAGCAGTTACCTGTTTACCATCTACTAAGATTGGATATAAATTTTGGTGATAATTTGGCACCCCAGTTGTTTCTAAACAACTTAACACTGGCAGTTTGTCATCTCCACTTGCTGGCTCCCTCACCTTCTGTTTCTCACCTTGCCTCAATGGACATTTGACTGCTATGTATCCCTTCTGGTTGCACTTGAAATATGTAATCCCTAACAGTGCACTTGGATTAGTAGTTTCCCCATTACTGGTGTACTCTGTTGGAGTGGTTTAGACTGCCCCCCCCCCCATGGGTTCCCTTATGTCTATGTACAGCACTAGGTATCCCTCTCCAATGCAGTGGTACTCTGCTTGCCAAGTAGAGATCCCCTTTTCTTCCTAACTCCTCTGCAGAGTTGCACTCATGGTCTGCTAACCAGACTCTCATGTCATCAGGCAAAATACTGAGGTATTGTTCCCAACCCAAAACATCTGACAGTCCCTCAAAAGTGGTGACCTGACACACACTCACCCATCTGTAAAAGTAAGTCCTTTAAGTCAGCAATATAATCACATATACTTTGCCTTGCGTCTGTGTTCATTAATTTTTTTCTTATAAGCTTCAGGTTTAAGTTTGAAGCAGTCAAGCAAGCAACATTTCACTTTTTCATAATTCAAACAATCTACATCATTTAGCTTTGCTAAAGCCTGAATAGGTTTACCGTGGAGTAAGGGAGTCAGGAACTGAACCCAGAGACCATGGTCAACATCTTATTGTCTATATACCCTCTCAAAAATATGAATAAAACTAACAAAGTCATCCCCATCCCTGTACTGAGGAAAAAGTTTTCTGACCTTTTCAAATTCTGGGATCCAGTTATTCCCTTCACCATTACCTTCATGGCCCTCTCAAAGGGTTTGAAGCTCCATTTCATGCTGGCACTGTCTTGCATTGTTCTCAGCTGATTCCAGTTCAAGAAGTTTGGCGTCCATTTCATGTTGGCACTGTTTCTCCACAGCCTTCAGTTCATATTGACGCTGCTTTTCCCTTCCCTCAGCCTCCAGGCATTGCATTCTCTCTTCAGCCTCTAGGCACAGTCTCTCTAACTCCAGATAGATTCTCAGGTCCTCAGAAGAAAATGTGGACTGTCTTGTCTCGGCAGGCTGCACATCACCAGCACCAAACCGGATATCCTTCGAATGGCTGGTCTGATCTGTGGCTGCAACCAAGGCTGAAATCATTGCTTCCTTGGTCAGGTTGGCATGCACCAATCCTCTAGTTTCACACTCCTTAGCCAACTGGATCTTTGTCAGCTTGCTAAAATCTTCAGCTGGGTCTCTTGCCTCCTATCTCTAAACTATCTAACTAAAAAATAAATCAAAGTCTGGTAGACTTGAAATTTTAAATGTTTGCCTTACAGCTGTCAAAAGTGCACACTTTAATGACAACTATCCACAGGCTACTGGAATCCAATAAATCCCACAGCTCTGACACCAATTAATGTGATGTCCAGCTATATCCCACCAGACTGCTAACAGTTAAATGACGTCCCTTATTATCTTGAGTCAGTAACCAAGGAGCCTCAATTCTCACTACTGACTCCAGTATGAGAGTATAACTTAAACAGAAATGATATGTTCACCATTTCGCTAAATGCACAAAAGGAACACACTCTATTTTCCTGGGATTGGACTATATACCTCTGTCCACCCAAATGTATTTTCTTTTTACACACTTCAGAGCAAAGTGTCCCAGTTTAAGACCTCTGATGCACTCACACTAAAAGTGAATTTAAATTTCACACATCCAGACATTTCTGGGAATTCCTGATACAGATTTCCAGCTGTCTCTCTCTCCCAAAATACAGTAATGCTGCCACCAATCAGAGGGTCTTCATACCCTTCTAAAGGGGTGTCCAGTTATGAAAATGAATTATCAAAATAAATGATAGAAATGACCAGAACAGCTAGACCTTTGAGGTGACCTTGGGAGTATCAAACAGGTGGAAACACTCTCTAAGCTCTAAAGAAAAACACTGGTTTTCAGCCATAATGTAAAGTAATGAAAAATATTTAACAATACGTAAAACTGATTACAAGATTGAAAAAAATAATAACTCAATAAAATTAGAATTCAACCACCAGAAATGTAAATCAAACTGCAGGATAGAAGTCCATTATTCAGGAAAAACTCTTATCTTAATAACTAAACCTTCCTGATCTAACTAAAGAAATACTGTCCCTGATCTGCTCTAAGATATAATGGCAAGGCCAAGGCAAACTTACAGTTTTCCTTGGTGAGTTCTCTTTTCTTGGTGTCTTCTGACTGCTCAGTACTTGACTAAGTGTACAGTACTTGACAAACTGTTGTCTCAGCTGTCTAATTTCAAAATATAGCAGTCAGCTTTTAAATAATCTCTTAGCAACTAGGACCATTTCAATGACATCACTCTCACTGCTCAGCTGATTCTCCACAGTTTGTACTTTAGAATGGCCCTCTCAAACATGCACAGTTAGAAATCTAGCAAAGCAGTGACAAATTCTTTAAACATTCTGTTTAAACATGAAGCACTCAACATTTTACAACTTATTTACAGTTTCACAATTAGGCATGCTGACATACAATGCAAGTTAATCTGTCAGACATGCTAACACAGACGACAGTGTTTTCAGCTACTTCATACCACCCATACTATGGGCATACAGGTTTTGAAACTGTTCACTCATATTGTAAACCTCTCCTTTTATGTCCCCAGTGTTGTCTGTACAGTGAGTATACAGTCTGTAATGTTATGCATAATTAAAAATGTTAGAAAATCTTCTCCAAATGTTGCAACTGTGTCCTATGTGCTGGTTGCACAGCTTGCAATGTTGTGAACTTTTGCAGTATAACAAGCCCCTCCCCAAGTATGGCTAGTGCTATCTATACATTATAAGATGACAACATGCAGTGCTGTGCACCCTTTATAACCTATTCTTAAAGCTTCCATATTCAGGTGTCAGCAGCCCTAAATATTTGTAATATGCACAGTGCCACTGCTCTATACCCAATACCATTCCTTTGCCTGTTCTTAATGGCACTGGCAGTCAGTAGAATAGTGGTGCTCAGCAAACCATGTGCTTAAGAGTATACTGTGCTGGTATGATGTGTACTATGCATTTTCTTTTCTTCCACATTGATCACCCCCAGACAGACACATGACTGATCTTTTAAACTGCCCAACTGACAACTTGGTGAACTGTCACTCTTTACAGTATGACTGGTTTACAGGTTGGACTGCTCTCCTGAATGTCATCATTAGTTATTAAACAATAGCCCTCAGACATAGCCTATCTTGTATTATTTTAAAAGGGTTTTATTATTACTTTTTTTTCAGAAAGCATTCAAGTTAGTTTGCCAAAATAATATTGGATAGTAAGTTGATAAGGTAAATGATAGTAAAAACCCTAGAATAAACAGGTTTTAACTGGAAAGAAATACAAATTCACAAAATGTAATACTTATCTGCTCAAGAGTAACAGTCACCACATATTTTATGTAAAGCAGCAAATGAGATCTGAAATAATTGGGGTTCATATATTGTGGGTAAGTGAAAAGCTTTAGTTTTTTTTTTTTTTGCCATGAGCCTTAGCAATGGCCGAGTCAGATCCGAGAAATCGGATCGGAACCCATTAGTTGAGGAAAAATGAAAATGGACAACATGGAACATTATGGTGAATACATAACTTCTTTTTATGAATTAATGAAGTATTAGGTTCTCTTGTTTATTCATAAACAGCAATAGTGTTTCCATATCTCTGAGATTACCAACTTAAGCCTTTATTCAGGTCTATTTACTTAGTAGGAAAGACGATCCTTGTTAAAAATAGTTGTTAAGAACCCAGAGAAATTGTCTACTGGTAGAACTCTGGGAAATGAAAAGACATGTCTGTCGGTCTGTAAGAATGCAGGGATTAATTTTTAATCAACAAAATTATTTATGAAAGGCAGATGTTCATCGTGTTACCCTGCTGCAGTCATCACACTTGGGTTATCTTGCCGTCAGGCGATCCCGCAGTCGGCCCGAATTCCAAAGTCTTGGTCCGGCGTCGGTTGCTGTTGCTTCTTCCCTGACGTCAGTGTGTCAGGGGTATATAAGAGGCATCCGACGCCATTTTCTTCAGTCTTTCTTGCCGTGCCCGAAGCAGAAGCAGTTCGCAAATGCCGGTCGGCCGACACCTGAGGATTTTCAATTTGAATTTCTGTCCGAAGTCTTCAATAAAGCTAAGTACCCCGTTGGGGAACATTTTCTTGCCTCAGTCCAATGTCAGAAAAAGTTAGCAATTGCATTTTTTGTGGGAAGCAAATACCTCATAAGGACTTCCATTCTTACTGTATTCCTTGCCTAGGCCCAGACCACGACATCACAGGTTGTCTGTTTTGCGCTAGGTTTAATAAACGCACTATCAAACGCCGTTTTGACTTCGCACGGCATTACTTTGGTAGGAAATTCAATTATATCATGCCATCGGAGCAGCCAACGACTGCAAATCATAAAAAATGCAAGGATTAGGACAGGCAGCCTAGGAATAAGCCAGACCCCAAGGCCTCAGCTGGGCCTGTCGCCGGTTCTCCAGTTTTCAGTGAGGAGCCTACGCAGCCCCTGATGACCGCAAAGCTGGAATCCCAGACAGCTGCCGACTCCCAAGCAGAGTCTACTAGGCCGACGCAGCCATCTACCGACACTGGAGCAGATTTAGATACCGGTGCAGAGTAAACTCCTTCGGTTGCAGAAGGTGTCTTCAGACCGACTACACTCACCATTAAATCTTATGCTAAGCTTAAAACTCCTTTAAAACCTAAGAAAACTGTTCATCAGTCTACAGGTCAAGGCCCCATGCCTAAGAAACAGATGCTTAAGATGGCTGAAGATTTAATTACCCTTATCAGGGGTTCCCATCCCCCTCCTGATAAAAGACCAAGACAAGAGGAGGATTATGCATCCTCTGACAGGTTTCTCTCTCCTCAGATTCTTCTGAGGAACAGGATTACACTTTTCCACCTTATGAGGATTCTGATGCTGAAGACTCTATTCTCTCAGCATCTCCCCCTGAAGACTACTCCTTTGGGGAAACATTACATACCATGAGGGAACATTTCCACTGGGAAGGCCAGGATTACTCCGATTCTAAGAAAAGGCTCTGAGAGTTCCTTTTATTACACCAGCACAGACCTCTTGCTATCCCTCCTGTTTTATATATTGTGGATGATGTCTACTTGGAGTCTAGTTTAAATCCAGACTCTTTACCTCCTGCTCCAGCCAAACCAGACAGATACTACATAGTACCTGACTCACACAAATTCCTTTATAAAAGCCCTGTAGCTGACCCAGAAACTATATCCCAGGGTCCTGAGGGAGCAAAGGCTTCTTTGGCTAAAAATCCTGTGCCCTCTGAAAGAGATTCCAGAGCCCTAGATAGATGGGGAAAGAAAATATACACCTCTGCAACTCTGGCTATGAGAGCATTAAATTGCCAGTTTCACCTGTTGAAATATCAACAATTCCTGATGTCTCAGTTAAAACAAAAAATGAGCACACACTCAGAACAGCCTGAATTCAAGGAAATGCAGGATCTGTTGCATGCAGCTGAACAGGTGGGCAAGCATACTTTACAATGCGGATTTGTTTCACTGGAAGCTTCTTGTAGAGCAGCTGTTACTGGCTCAGTCATTCGTAGACATGCTTGGTTAAAAGAGCAAACCCTCCCTGACCATGTTAAAGCAAAATTATTAGATGCACCTTTACAACAGGATGTATTATTTGGTGTCAAAGCAGAAGAGGTTTTAAAGAAAATGGAGGATAAGGCTAAATCTATGCAAACGGTCAAGGATTTCTTGCAGGTACAACCCCCTCACTTCAGCAGAAATTGGCCAACAAAAAATTGGTCCTTTCCAGCTTCAGACAGATCACAGAGGGGCAAATACAGATGCCCAAGGGGCAGAGGTCAGTCACAGGGCCCTTACAAACCTCGCCAATGGGGTTCTGCTACCCAGAAAGGAGGAGAAGACAGGCTCCAAGCTAGCAGAAGGCAGACACAATGACTCTATCCTCAAACTACCAAGCAAATCTCTCCTGGCAACACCCTTGGGAGGAAAACTAAAATTTTTTGCAGACAACTGGCACATCATCACAAAAAACAAATGGGTTCTAAACATTGTCTCTCAAGGATACAGATTCCATTTTCATACCTTACCAAGAATCAAAGGAATGCCAAACCTGCCACCAAATCAATGGGCAGAGGCACAAAAACAAATTACAGCTCTCATGAACATGAGAGCCATCCAACAGGTACCTACACAGGAGCAGGGACAAGGATTTTACTCAAGACTCTTCCTAGTTCCAAGAAAGGACAAAGCATGGAGACCCATTCTGGATCTTTCAATTCTGAACACCTATCTGCAAGTACCAAAATTCAAGATGCTAACACTACAGCAGCTTCTTCCCATGCTGGGCAAGAATGCTTGGCTAGTCACTTTGGACCTCAAGGAGGCATACCTGCATGTCCCTATCAGACAAAATTGCAGAAGATACCTCCGCTTCATTGCAGGTTCAACGCATTATCAATTCCCTGCACTGCCCTTTGGCTTATCTACTGCGCCCAGGGTCTTCACAAAATGCCTGGCACCAGTAATTGCATACTGCAGACAAAGAGGAATTCAAATATACCCATACCTGGATGACTGTCTTATTCAAGCAGAAAGCAAGGACATTCTTTTACAGCATCTGGCATTTGTCAAACACTTCTAAGTTGCCTAGGGTACACAGTAAATGAAAATAAATCAAAAGTAGTGCCCTCACAAAACATAACATTCCTGGGTGCCAGCTTGAATACAACGGCCCAGATGGCTTATCTCACGCCAGACAAACAATGATCCACACGAATGGAAACTAGATCCACAAGTATTTGCAATGATAGCTCAAAAATGGGGATGCCCAGACATAGATCTGTTTGCAAGCCCCCACAACCACCAACTTCAAAAAGTTTGCACAAGGACCTTCCATCCACTAGCTTGGAAAGTGGACTGTCTCTCATTCAGTTGGAAAACATTAACAGTGTATGCCTTCCCTCCACTGCCTCTTCTAGCAAAAGTCAGATTAGAGAGGCCACAAATGATTCTCATTGCACCAGACTGGCCACGCCAACACTGGTATCCAATTTTAAGGAACATGGCCCAGGGCCCACCATGGATTTTGCCACAAATTCCTCACCTGCTCACCCAGCAAGACAATCTGATTCTACACAGCCAGCTCAAGACTTTAAACCTGGCTGCATGGCAAATTACCTAAACAACCAGCCAACACCTTTATCCAAAGCTGTTATAGATGTCAGTCTGGAGGCCAGGAGGCCCAGCACCAGGAAAACCTATTCAGACAAATGGAAAAGATTTTGCTCCTGGAACCAGGCTAAAGGCCTAAATCCCCTGGAGCCGAACATTCCTCAGATTCTACAATATTTAACTGAGATGTTACACAAAGGACTTTCCTTTTCATCTATTAAGATCCACGCCTCAGCAATTTCAGCTCATTACAGCACGGATCCTCCTTTATTTTCACATCTACTCCTAAGACAGTACCTCAGAGGGGCTAAGAACTTAAGACCGCCAAGGAGAGCTCCAACACCTACTTGGGATCTCAACTTTGTCCTGGAAAAGCTTACACTGCTGCCCTTTGAACCAGCTTTTTCAACTGATTTAAAATTTCTTTCATGGAAAACTGCCCTACTACTAGCAATAACCTCAGCTAGAAGAGTCTCAGAGCTACAGGCACTAATGGCAGTGAAACCTTTCCTCATTTTTCATCAAGACAGAGTTTCTCTACGAACTAATCCTTCCTTTATGCCAAAGGTGGTATCCAGTGTGGCCCTAAACCAAACCATTCACTTGCCCACCTTCTTCCCAAAAACCCAGAACAAAGGAGAAAGACTCCTGCACTCTTTGGACATTCACAGGCAATTACGTTACTACTTGGATAAAACTAAGGCTTTCAGAAAAATGACCAGTTCTTTGTAGCCTATGCTACAGGATCATAAGGACAAGCTATCTGAAAACAGACCATTTCTAAATGGATAGGACATTGCATACATTTCTGCTACACACATCATGGGAAACCAGTACCTGCTAACATTAGGTCCCACTCCACCAGGGCTACAGCTACATCAGCAGCCTTTCTCAGGGGAGTGCCAACCAAGGATATTCTGGAAGCTGCTACTTGGAGTTCAGTGCACACCTTCACCAAACACTATCACTTACCTCTTTACTCTAAGACTAGAGCTGGTTTTGCCACTGCAGTTTTGCAGGGCCTACTAGCTTCTTCTAACCCTGTTTGACTCCACCTCCCCTCCTTAGCATTGGGATTCAACCCAAGTGTGATGACTGCAGCAGGGTAACACAATGAACATAGTACAGTTTTGTACTTACCATAAATGTAGATGTTCGAGTGTTCACCCTGCTGCAGTCCAGGTTACCCTCCCTCCATCCCCTCTGAACTAGCTGAACTTATCTCGACCACTTTATCCTATACTACCTCTGTGGTGTATTTGCTTGTACCTAAGGGTTTTGTTTTATTTTTATATAGCCATATGTGTGTATGTATATATATATATATATATATATATATGTATGCGTATATATATATATATATATATATATATATATATATATATATATATATATATATATTGCCTACCTTTTTGGGGGCACCTGACATCTGGGGCAAGAAAAACTGAAGAAAATGGCGTTGGATGCCTCTTATATACCCCTGACGCACTGACGTCAGGGAAGAAGCGACAGCAACCGACGCCGGACCAAGACTTTGGAAATCGGGCCGACCGCGGGACCGCCTGACGGCAGGATAACCCAAGTGTGATGACTGCAGTAGGGTGAACACTCGAACATCTACATTTATGGTAGGTACAAAACTGTACTTTAAGACTGTAATACTATGAAGTTCAAAGACCCTTCAACCAATGGCTTAAATAATAAAGATGTATTGGGTAACAATAATTTCCATTCACCACACCATATAGCACTGTGACTAAATAATGCCATTCCCAATTCACTGCTTTCCATCTGTTGATATTTTCAGGATAATGCTTCAAGCAAATCTAGGAATAAGACATGACGTAGGACAATATCATCACTTTAATACAGATAGAAAACTGAATAAGATGATCTTTTGGTTCAAAACATACACTTGTTAAATGACTACATAAAAAAATGAGAATGCAATTTTAACTTTTCTTTTTTTGGCTTCTCACCATCAAACCTATAATATTCATTTGATGAATTGTCCTCTTTCAGTACACATAATCAGTAGTTTCCTAGGAGGTTTTGATATGCTAAAATCAGATGATAATGAATATATATACTGAGCATGTAATACAATATAATATATATTATGTATGTGTATACAATTACATATTTATAGAGTGAGTGAGAGAAAGAGGCAAATTATATATGCACACATGCGCGCGCGCACACACACACACACACACACACACACACACACACACACACACACACACACACACACAAACACACACACAGATCAAATGCACCCAATGATAAAATCAATAATAAGTTTTTCTAGTTTATACTTCAGAATGATTAATGTTTATAGCTAGGATCAGGGTATATAACTGCAATGCATTTTACTTTTGCGAGCCTTTCTAGGATCTGCATAAAATATGATTTTATTCTACTAAATTATAAATTAAGTAGGTAATAATGTCAGACTTAAATAGCTTAATAGAACTATTAAAGAGTAAAAAGTCTCTCTGGTAAACAAAATAGCAAAATGAACAGCAATGCAAAGGCATTGAACAGTTGATCTGATGTTGACAATTTTTATTCTGTCCATAACTGATGGGTTCTCGATCCGATCCCTCGGATCCAGCTCTGCCATTGATAAAGTTCATGGAAACCAAAAAATCTAGAGCTTCTCCTTTACCCACAATGCACCAACCCCAATTACCTAAGAACTTGTTTGCCACTTCAAGCAAAAGATGTGGTCTTCCATCTCTCTTGAGCATTCTTCAGATGTGTGTTATTTTTTTTTGTATTCTTTACTAATTATTAACAATTAATAATTATTTTCTATTCAACAAGAAAATTTACAAGCAGCTAAGACGGGTAGCTATGGGGTCCGCTGTGGCCCTGGCTTATGCCAATCTAGTTCTTGGGTGGTGGGAGCATAGTGTTATCAGACCTATTATGGAACAATATCATGTAGTTTTTTTATGGCAGAGATGTGGATGATTTGTTTTTTATCATGGAAGGTGGCATAGACCAGGTTCATTCTTTTTGTGATAGTATTAGTAATTCCAGTGTGTTTTTTAATTTGTATTGGGGAATGCTGGGCTATCAGTGCATTTTTTGGATGTTACCCTGACTTGGGATACTTCTAATAATTGGTTCATGAGTGGAATACATAGGAAGGAGACTTATGTTAACAGTTATTTGCATTATTTGAGCAACCATCCTGTTTTTATGAAAAATAACATACCGAAGGGTCAGTTTATTCGTGCTTCACAAATGATTTCTGAAGAAGCTGATTTTGAATCAGAAGTCAGCTTTATACAGAATTTGTTTTTGGTTAGAGGTTACCCCATCAGATTTACTTGGCAAACTAGCTAATAAAATTAGAACAAAGACTACTGATTTTTTCCACCAATTTTGAAAAATGGTTTTACTGCTATTACAAATAAGCCACATGGAGTCACAGGTGTTAATAATTTAAGTTCTAACAACACTAACACAAACACTTTTGGTATCTCTTGTATTTTGGATATGTCTGTTGATGCATTTAACATCAGGTCTGTTATTACTAGAAACTGGAACATCTTATGTGGAAATAGTGAATTAATACAAGTTGTAGGTGATAGACCTAATTTTGTATATAAATAAACTGACTGTTTAAAAAATGTTTACAATTTGACTCCATATATAAAAGTACCCCTGACAACAGCAGACGCTGTAAGGGAATGTATAAATGTGTTTTTTGGTCTTCATGTCATTTTATTTTTGAGGGACCCTATATTGATCCACCCTGTTTGAACAGGACACTTTCCATTGATGGTGTATACAACTGCAATACTAGTGGCATAGTCTATCTTGCTGTTTGTTCTGTGTGCAATGAATTTTATGTAGGTATGTTCACACGACCACTTAGTAAAAGAATTAAAGAGCACTATTATTGTATTAGAATTAAGAATATCAACAATGCTCTATTTATACATTCCATTACATGTAGTGGTTTTAAAAAGTTTCTGTTTGCTGTTTTGGAACATGTAGTTAGAAATAAAAGGGGGGGTCCTATAAGGACCAGCTGGAACAAAGAGAAACTATGTGGCAGCTCAGGTAAGGGGCTGACAAAAAAAAAAAACTGGTATTAATGTCTCAGTGAATATTAAATGTTTTCTGAAGAATAGAAGACTGAAAATTTTAAAATTAACTGTCTATGTTATGTTATTAGACATGTGCCTTTAAATGACTGTATTCCTTTTGCCAGTGCACTTTAAGTAATGGATTGTTTTATTAGGTAATTATTTTGATTTGATATATAAGGGGATGCTGTTGTGTGCATTTTATTTCATTCTGAAGTCCAAGCGATATTAAACTGTGTTTTTCACTAGTTGCTGGTGGTATCCTTCATTGTTCGGTCAGACTGGTGGTTTGGTTTTTACTAGTGTTTGCTGCTGCTTCATCGTTGGGACTGTTGTTTTTCTCTGCATTCCTTACTTAAAAACCTTTTCTATTACTCTCCCTTACCCACATTTATATACTTCTTGCTATTTTTTTGCCATTTCTGATCCTCTTTCTATCTGTCATAGGTTTTTTTGTACTCCTTAGATACTATTGTCAGTATCTTCTTCCCTCTATGACACTGTCATAGCTCATTTACCATTGTTGGTATTTCCTTCCCTTTCCCTTTTTTCTCTATAGTTCCCTTTCTATAAAAAAATGTTTTTTTGCTACTGTTATTGTAGTGTTAACCGGTATTTTGTTTCTCGTCAATACATATTTTTACTTAATGATGGCGGATAAACCAGAAGGATTTAAAAAGTGTTCAAACTGTGGGCACAATCTTCCACTTTCTGATACCCACACACTATGTGTATATTGTCTAGGGCCTCTGCTCTATATGCCATCGCTTTAATCCTCGTGCGTTAATAGACTGCAAGAATAAGCTGACACTGAAAGGTCTTCTTCCTTCGTTTGGAGAGGCTATATCAGGGGGTTCTACCTCTAAGACAAAAATTACAAAAACCTCTTCTCTGAAGCCATCTTTCTCCTCCTCCTCCTCCTCCTCTGCTTCGGACTCCTCAAGAAAGAGGTCTGATAAGGAGCCGGTCTCAACCCCGGATTCAAAAAAAGGCAAAAATACAGGATCTTGCTAAGAAAAAAGTATCTAATCCAATGCCTTCTAAATTTGATCCAATGAAGACAAAGGTCTTGAATCCGACTTCATCGGATCCAATGCAATCTGAACCTGATTTTCAACCGACTACCAACTTACTTTCTAGAACAAGGTACTCCCCGTCACTGGATACAATCTCTAACCAGGGTATCTTCCCTATTTTTAGAAAGACACAGGTCTCCATCCATATACTCCAGTTGCTCTTCCAGTAGCCTTACAGAAGAAGACATGGAGAGATTGGTGAGGAAGATTCTTTTGGTGCAGAGCCAGATTGGTGTTACTTTGGCTCCTACCCCTCTGGGTCAAAAAATTCATATGTCTGCTACTCCTTTTTTACAGATTTCTCCTCTGACTCCTGTTGCTTCAGAGTTTTTGGATCTGAGCCATGTGGATCCATCTGGCTCATTTTCGAGGATAACTTTATCCTTGGATCTGAGATTTTCCTCTGAGAGCTCCAGTCCCGTCTGATCTGGAGAGCTCCCAGAGTTATAATCTGCCTGTCGGATCCAAAGTGCTGCATTTCACCCTGAAGCTTTCAGAGCTGTCTCTGCACTTGGAGCCTCAGCATTGGACAGTTCAGCTCCGGCTTCCACCTCAGAGGTTTTGCCCTCAGAGCAGGGGAGAACTACAATTCAGAAGCTTGTCTTCTCGAATCAGACATCCTCTCTGTCTCTGAGCCACTCCGCCTTCAAGGCTGCAAACAAAGTATTTTCTGTCTCAACAGTTCTGACGGAACCATCACCCTCGGATTCTAAGCCTTTTACCATGATGTCTCAGTGCTCAGAGTCTCACCATCTCCTTCCACAGAGACAGCCAGTACCAAAACCCTAGGCTGCCGCCAAGAGAATTATAATCTCCTCTGCTGATACCTCCACAGAGTAACACTGAGGAAGTCCCTAAGAAGAGTATGCTTAAGAGAAAACACATAGACTCCCCGGAGGAGTCCATCACTGAAGACACAGAGTTTGATGAAGGCAAAGGGTCTCCACGATCACCTCTTGAAGGTGACTCACTTGGAGACATCCTAGAAATTCTTAAACAGAGAGGTGGTTGGACACCCAGCAACCGTAAGTCTGAGGAATCTGTTTTCCTGGAGGCTTTTGGTACTGGACCCTCTACCTCCTGGGTGACTCCACCCGCCAGTTAGCTGATTGACTTTATCTCACAGCAGGCATGGAAGGAAACCGTCACCATAGAGCCCATTCCTCACAGACCAGATAAGATAATGGCACCACCTGTAGATATGCAGTTTTGGGGAAAGGAAACTCCTCCTGGTACCATGGTCATTGCAGCAGCCACCAAGAAGGAACTAGCCAAGGAAAATTCCACTATCCATCCCCTCAACAGGGAGTCATGGGTGATGGACAGATTTGGGAAGTGTATCTATGATTCAGCGACCTTCACTTTGAGGTCTCTGAACTATTTGGCACACTTTACTAGACTACAGCAGGATTTGATCAAAGAGTTATCAAATACCCTCTTAGTTGTTGTTTCTGATGAAGTTCAGGCATCTGTTACTCCCAGCTGATGACCCTACAGCCCATATCCAATTCAGCCATGAAGTTGATCTCACATGTAGTGGAGGGAACCTCAAGGGCAGTGGGCTCAGGCATTTCCATAAAGAAACATGCCTGGATGCGCCTCTGTGAATTTGCGGAACCTTTCAAGTCCTCTTTCTGTGGTGCTCCTTTTGACAGAGCATCTTTGTTTGTCCCCAAAGTAAAAGACACTGTATCCAGGTGTGAAAAAAATGGAAAGACCCTGTCTGCTGTGGGCATGCATTTTTTGACTCCTATGAACCTTTTCCAGGAGTAAATAAGGTGGTTGAAAAAATTGGTTCAAGAAGTCCCAGGGTCCTTTCCAAGACACACATGGAAGAGATTCCCTCCAGAGACAGAGGAGTGAACTCTAATGGACAAAGATGCCCCCCGATGCAGAACGGGCATGCAGAACCAAGGTTCCAGAGAATCATTCTTTGACAAACCCTGCCAATGCTCCTGAAAGGAGGCCTGATTGTCCACCTCTGGAGGCAGTCAAGGTTGATTATCTATGCACCAGATAGCCTGGCTAGATATAACAAAAGATACTTGGGTGCAGAAGATTATTTCCAGTGGCTCTATAATACCCTTTTCCCTTTCACCTCCAATCTCAAGAAAAATCCTGATGTTCCATTCACTCAGAGGGAACAAGCAGCAATTCAAATACAAAGCTGCTAAGAGTCATCCAAGAGGTCCTGCCAGACCAGAAAGAATCTGGAACTTACTCAAGGCTGTTTTTGGTGCCGAAGAAAATGGGACTGGAGACCAATTCTAGATCTCACCAAACTAGACAAGACAGTTAGGAAAAAACAAGTTTTGGATGGTTACAGTTCAGTTCATTCTCCCCTTTCTGGGCAAGGATGACTGGATGTGCTCTACAGACCTTCAGGATGCACAGTATCATATAAAAATGAACAGCTGATCCAGAAGGTACTTACGCTTCCTTCTGGGAGCCAGTCGTTATCTTTTCATACTACTGCCCTTTGGACTGACCACAACACCCAATGCTGCATAGCAGTAGTATCAGCTCACCTGAGACTGCAAGGATTCTGAATGTTTCCATATTTTTATTTATTTGGCATTTGTTTACTGGGATAGTCTGACTAGGTTACAGTGGCCCAGGGAGAAAAGCTCCACATGTAAAACTCTGTTACATATATTATACACAGCTCCACATTTATAACCTTGTTACACATATTATGCAATAGGATACATATATAGGAATACACAAATGGATGAATTATAGGCAGGCACTTAGGGTTACTTTTGTAGTAATAGTAGAATATTTACAGATTACATTTGTATACAAATTGAAATAAGCTTCTTAGGGTAAGTAGTATTTGCTTTGAGTGTGTTTGAGTATCATGACACAGGTTGGAGTGGGTCAATCAGAATATTAGTCGAGACAACTGGCTCATTTCCGCTGCGAACAGGCATCGACTCATACAAGCAAGAGACCAGGTTCTCCAGACATGCTCTTTTCAGGGGATAACCATAAACTACGGCAAGTCTAATCTGCAATGAACTCAGAGTTTATAGGGGCAATTCTTAATACAAAAAGAACAGTTGCTTCCCTTCCATTACTGAGAGTTCAGACTGTAAAATTCCAAGTCAAAGAGATAATTTTCAGCACCTCAATTTCAGCTCTCATGGTCCTACAAGCTCTGGGATCAATGGCACCAGCAATAATGTTAGTATCACTTGCCAGGTTTTATATGAGAATTCTTCAATGGATTTAGCTGCTCAGTGGTCGATTCTTTATCAGTCTATGTCTTACCAGATAAGTATCACTCACACCTGCAAGAGAGATCTCAAGTGGTGGATTCATTCAGACCAGGTTCTACAAGGTTGTCCATTCATTCCCCTCAGCCCAAGGCCATAGTGACCACGGATGCTTGCCAGCTGGGGGGGTTATCTGGCGAAGACAGTCCGTCTAAGATACGTGTTCCCCCGAGGAGGCCAGTTTGCATACAAGTGTCCTAGAGATGAGAGCAGTGCTGTTAGCATTGCAGGCATATCAGAATGCTCTCCCTTTGTGGACGATTGCGATACAGTCAGATAACATGTCGGTCATCTGGTACATAAACAAGGAGGGACTAGATCTTACCCCTTGTGTTGAGAAGTTTTCAGAGTGTGGCAGTGGGTGATCTCTTCCAACTGCTTTTTTTTAGCAAAGCACATTCTGGGAAATTCCAATGTGATAGCAGACAAATTGAGCAGGTGCATTCTTCTCCCTCATGAATAGTCCTCAACAAAAAGATTGCAAACTCAGTCTTCCATCAGTGGGACCAGCCTTGCTGTGCTCTATTCACGTCCCCCTGAACAACAAATGCAGCAGCTACTTTGCCCTAATCCCCACACAGGGGGAATCCCCAAGGGATGCTCTACTTCACAGTTGCCCCCCCCCCCCCGTCTCCTTTATGCGTATCCTCCCACTCCATTAATTCACAGATTTATTCAGAAGGGTAGAAGATTAAATTATTAAGATTAATTATTATGCCCCTTATTGGTCTCAACAAATTTGATTTCCTTTCCTTTGGCCTCACCTGATTAAACCACCTTGGTTTCTGGATCTGACTCTGGACCTCTTGTCTAACCCAACAGACATGATACATACAGATATAGTAAACCTCAGGCTGGCTGCATGGTTTCTCCGGTTCCATTAATAGCTAGACAACCAATGCTTTCTTCTCCTGTCCTTGATATTCTTTTGTTCTCCTATAAACCTTCTGCTTGTAAACTATACTCCAGCAAAAGGAAGAGATTTGTTTTTTGGGGTCAAAAATGTAATGTTGAAACTTTTACAGCCCACATTCATGATATCTTGGAATTTCTAGCATATCTTATTGAAGAAGGAGCTAGTTCTTCTACCATTAAAGTACAATTATCAGTGATATCAAATTTTCATGTTGGAATAAATGGTTCTTCTCTAGCATCCCATAAGTTGAGCAAAGCATTTTTGAAAGGCACTCTACTCTTAAGGTCCACCTTTAAAGATCATACTCCCCCTTGGGACCTAAACCTTGTGCTTCAGTCTCTTACACAGTCTACTTTTGAAACCTCAGCTACGTGCAAACTCAAATATCTTTTAAGGAAAACAATTTTCTTAGTAGCCATTACCTCTGCCAGAAGAATTTCTGAAATCCAAGCATTGTGCTCAAAACCTCCATACTTGATTTTCCATAAAGAGCCCTTGAACTCAAAACTTGTTGAAGAATATGTTTAATACCAGAGGTAGGTTAAAAACATCCACAGTTTAGCGCTGTCATCTGTAACACTAAGACATCATCAGAACTATGAATGTACTGCTTGTAGAAGCCATTTTAAACCTTAAGTTCAGAAGACACACCTCCCATGTAAACCAATCACAACTTGTAGCTGAAATTAGTGTGAAACAGAAAAAAATAAAGTAACAACACAAAAAAAGTCAAAACTTTTAAAACATGAACCAAAACAGATAAATACAAACTCAGCAAAAAATAACTAAACAAAACTTAATCTCAATATCTGACAAGCACTAGCTTTATGTAATATATTCTTTTCACTACAACATGTTGCTACAATAATTGTATTAACTGCCAATAAATGTGAATGTATCTTGCAGCCTGCTCCTATAACTGTATTAACTGCCAACAAATTTTGTATTGTACATGGAGCTTCTTCTCCTATAATTGTATTAATTGCCAATATTATTTGCTTTTTGTACTAACTGCTCGAATTTTTGTATATACTTTCTTGTATTAACTGGCAATATAAGTTTGAATCTACTTGGAGCTTTTCTCCCCAGGTCTCCATTGAAAAAGGGGTCAGTATGGTCCAATGGACTTTCCCGGTTAAACTACAGATAAAATAAATAAATAAAATAAAAAAATTGTTAGATGAAACACAAAATCATATTCTGCTGGCCCTCCTTTTGAGTTCACTGTTGATAGAAATACTGTCACTTAAACTGGGAAAGTTGGTAGCATCCAGCTTAAGCTGCCATGGCATTTCCCAGTAAAAACACTTTGTTCTGCCAGTCCTCTGCATAAGGGGAATTTTGTGTTAGCTCAAGAACTAGAAATGCAAACTTGGCTAATTTGTCACAAACAAAGAAATGCCTGGCCAATGCACTTTGACTGTCTTTACGATGAATACTGTAAACATGTTGATAGATACGCTTTTCAAAGCGTTCTTTGTTTTTCCTACATAGAAAGTGGGACAAGATGCACATGTAGTCAGGTAAATAACTCTTTGACAAAAGTGATTATAAGCTCCACCATCCACAGAAGAATCAAATCTACTTAAAAGGGTGCCATTGTAACAAGTGCATATGTAAGGGCACTGATGACAATGCCCACATTTTCTGGTAGATAAAAATCCCTTATGATGATCAATAGTATTTTCAAGAAGGAATTTTATATTAGATTTTTTTTATAGGTAAAAGATGATGGTGTAGAAAAAACCCTTTGCTTTCATCACATTGTAGAATGAACTGGCTCTTTGGCAAAATCTTTTCAATGACTTACCATCCAAAGTGTATTGCAGGACCATATTAGTTTGACCATTAAAATCTGATTGTCTTTCTTGTCGAGTTGATTTAGCCCTTTCTTGATGATGGGGGCATATTTAGTGTTTCTCTCTGCCCATATCTCATCTATGGTTGAATCCAGAAGTGGTGGTGGGGTAGCCACGGTCCAAAAAAATGGATCTTAGAATCCGAGGTCAACCAAGAGGTTCTGATAAATTGACATTTTACCCCCCCCTTCTGATAGAAGGGGTGGCAACTGGTGAAAAAAAGAAATGTGTTACAGTAAGTGGACTTTCTGTAAATTCTGTTAGTGAATTCTTCATTAACTCCTTTTCTGATGTCAGTGTACATCATTGTACAATCAGTGTACATTCTTGGTTGGATAAATGGGATTTTTTGAACCAGAAAGAATATATACAGTGTATATAATAATATATATTAGGGTGGCCATGGTGGTGCAGCGGTTAACATTGTCACCTCACAGCAAAAGGTTCTCCGGTTCAATTCTTAGCTGGGGTGCCTTCTGTGCGGAGTCTGCCTGTTCTCCCTGCTGTCACGTGGGTTTCCTCTGGTTTCCTCCCACATTCCAAAGACATGCAGTAGGTGGAGGTGGATTGGACACTTTAAATTGGCCATAGCTGAGAGTGTGTGCATGAATAAGTAGTGCGAATGAATTATCATTGCAGGGGTAGCCACCTGGCAGTGTAAACCTTGGCTGAAGATGATTGTCACTGTGGAAGTGACACCCCGACCCCATGTGCAAAATGGGAAAAGGGGGTGAGGATGGATGGATGGAAAGAATATATACAGCCTACAGATGGTCATTATTTATCCCTGCAAGAACAAATTTCTGTATTGGATAAGTGTTTATATAAAATTAAATCACTGCTGTTGGATAACTACATTTTGCGTGAAAGTGTCTGGAGACATGTACCTAAAGAGCTCCATATGTGGAAGTTCCCACAAGGAGCAGAAGCAAATTCACCCTTTCACCATAAACTACTGGAATTTTTTGATTGTATAGGTCTAGAACTTGCTAAACTGCTTATTAAAGAAAGTGACAGGCATTTGGTGAAACTTAAACAGGAAATTACTAAACTAATAGATTCTGTCATTGCTGATTTAGACTTTCACAAGTTAAGTCCCAGTTTAACAATATCTTTCAGGCCATAGATAACAAACTTGTCCAAGTTAAAAACAGAAAGGACAAGAAATTAATCAAGGACAACTCAGATTATCGTAATAGAACTGTATACCCTGCTCCTCCAGGTACAACAAACAAAAACAATCTTGTTGAGACTTTTTATATTGACAATCACAAGGAAACAGCTCATCTGGATATCCCTTTAGAGGAAATACCTTTGAAAAGGTCAGAGAGACTGGCCAACAAGCAACAATCAAACTTTTGCCAGTCTGGGTACTCCCATCCCCACCCCCACCCCATCCTCAGGAGAAGATGAAGAAGAAAAGGAACTACAAAAGAGTGTGTACAAATCGGAATCAGCAACAGTAACTGATGCCAGGAGCGAAAATAGAAGATGAGACAAGCCTTGGAATGCCTTACTGTAAGGAAGTATGGCTCTGTTTTTATCCATGTTGGTACAAATGATGTAACCCGCAATGATTCTCTGACTGCTAGTAGGGAACTGACAGCCCTCTTAGATAGTATTGCTTGTACTGGTGCTAGGATGTATTTTTCACAAATCCCCTACAGAAAGGATAGCCAGGTCACTGTGAATGAAAAGATTTTTGGGGTAAATACCTGCATGGAAAAAATGTCCTGTTTTAATATGGAAATGTGTAGAGCATCCAAGCCTTGTTTTGGGCACACATGTATTCAGACAGGATGGCATGCATTTGTCTAGATCAGGGAAGAGAATTTTAGCAGCACATATTTTGCAATATTTGACACACTAGGCAGGATTTTTGCCATGTCGAAAATTTAACAGCCAGAGATACCAACATTTGATGACTTCTAATGGTTGTTAATTCTAGGAACATTAATAATAAAGTTTTTTATTAGAAAATTTGCTGCATTCCCACAAGATTGATGTTGTTATTGTTTGTGAAACATGGTTAAAGAACAATGAGTGGAAACCAGTCCTGTCAGGGTATAAATGTTTTTACTGTAATAGACATTCTAATAAAAAATCAGGTAGATGTGTTATGATAGAGATTAAAGATAGCTATGAGACCTGTGATTATTATATGTTCAGTGATAACTCCAACACTATAGACTGTGTAACTGTGACAATAAAGACAACCCTGGAATTCCTCTAGGCCATCTGTACTTGACTTTGGTGGTCTATTCACTCCCAACAATTGTAAATGCAGATGACCTAGAGGTTGTTGAATTCGTACATTTCTTGCGTGAAACACAGGAGGGAAAAATAATATTAGCTGGGGACTTAAATTTACCAGAAACAGACTTGAATAATATTGAATGTTATGTTGTCCCATCTCACCTCTGTTCTTGCTGGTTGGGTTCAGAGCTGATCCTCGGATCTGACTTGCCTGTATACTATAGCTCGAGAGCTTTTTACTGGCTCAGGGCTAGCCCCTATCCCAACATGCCTATCTGTAGTTACCCATATCTCATTTGCCACTTGCAGCATCAAGATTGCTCATACTGGCTCAGGCTAAATATTTTCTCCTTTTTGTGATATTTACTCAAATTTTTTGCTTTCAGATAGCTAATTCTCTTAGTTTTAGTTTTAATGTTTTAACCTTAGGTTAGCACTTTTCTCACCTTTCTGCTGCCTTTTGGTTGTTGTTGTGGCCATTTTTCCTTCAGGCCTAACTTGTTTCCTTGAACCCGTTTGACTTAGAGGGTTCCCTGTTCCCTTTCTCTTAGCCCGTCTTTGTTTAAGGGCCTTTTCTTTCAACTTCCTTTTTTCTTATAGGAGCAGCTGTTAAAGTTAGAGGCTCTCCTGGTTCAGGGGAGTTGCTGTTTAACTTAGAGGCTCTTCCCCTTCCCTCCTTTCTTTTTCTTGTTTAAAAAAATGTTTAAAGTTTAAAGTTCCTTTCAGTGTTGTCATTGCTGTTGTTAGTGTTTTTATCTTTGCTAATATTGTAGTTACTTCTACCATGTCCAAAGATCCTAAGGAATCAAAACCTTCGGGTTTTAAAAAGTGTGACTCGTGCTGCCAGATGATGTCTCTTATGGATGGGCACACAAGCTGTGTCTATTGCTTAGGGACTGTACACCTGCAGGACTCGTGTTCTATATGTCATGCTTTTAGTTCTCTGGTCCTGCAGAAGAGAAAACATAAGTTGATTTTATGAGGCTTACTTAAGAGCCCCTCTGGTGTTGCTACTGAGGGTTCTCAGCCAGCAAAAAAACAAGATACATCCCCTAAGCCATCATCTTCATTGGCTCCGATGTCAGAGCCATCTAAATCTAAGGATAAACCTGTGAGTTTGTTGGATCCCAGTGTTGGTTCCAACAAGGCTCTTTCTCTGGCGGCTCCATCAGTGGTTTCGGAGCCAGTAAGGACTCAGAAAAGAATCAGGTCTCCCTCTCTGAAGCTGGTGCAATTTGTTCCACAGTCCCTGCTGTGCAATCTGTGGCAGGCAGTCATCAGTCTTCCTCTCATTCCTTTCAATCCTCCAGGCTTTCGGATCATGATGTGGAGAGGGTGGTGGAGAGGCTTCTCAAGACACAGGCATTAGCTAAATTACTATCGAGCCCAGCCCACAAGGAATTGGTGCCGACACCCCAACCCGCACCGTTATCGATTCCTCCTCGGACTCCTTTGAGTTCAGAGCCGGAGTGCATGGAAGTCATCGTGGTGGAACCATCGGCTCCGATCACCTCTGATCTATCAGTTCCGACTACCACGCCAATCTCTTCATTGTCTCATTCTATCGAGGTATCTGGGGGCCGATGCTCTCTCATCAGCTCTGGGGGGGGGGGGTGGCATTGGACCCTTGTCTGACCCCGCTCTCCCTCTCGGGGTTTCGGCCCAGGTGACCTCGACTCCTACATCAGTCTCGGAGCCATCACCCTCGGTTCGGAGGAGATCTCTTGGCTCTTTGGAGCTGGGGACTCCTTCGGGGTGTGACCGTGGTGCCTTCAAGGTGATGAGGAACATGCTGTCCTCTGAGTCCGCTCCACTGGGTCCTAATTTTTCAGTGCCTGAGTCTGCCTCTGATCCACCCTCCCCCAAGTGTAGGGAACCCATGCTCCAGGATGCCCCATTGGGCGACCCCACCTCTTCTGAAACCTCCCCTGAGCACCCCTTGGAGGAGGCACCTTGGAAGAGAAAATTTAAGAGAAAGCACTTGAACTCCCCTGAGTCTCTCACTTCAGACACAGACATGGAGGACTCAGAAGGGTCCCCATGGTCCCCCTCTGAGGATGTCTTTTTTTTTCAGACATCCTGGAAATCCTTAGACAGAGGGGTGGCTGGAAATCCCTTACCCCTTCTGAGGACGAGTCTGTGTACCTCGATGAATTTGGTTCCTGACCCTCCACCTCTTGGGTGTCCCTGCCTTTCGACCCTCAACTGGCTTTAGTGAGTCAGTAGGTCTGGAACTCCCCAGAGACTATGAAACCAGTTCTGAGGAGGCCCAATAAATTCATAACTGCACCAGTGGACAGGTCCTTTCGATCAAAGGTGTGCCTGTTGATGGTATGGTGGTAGTTGTGGTGGTGGTGGCAGCCACCAAGAAAGAATTAGCGGAGACGTCTTCTTCTGTCCATCCGCCGAACAAAGAGTCTCATACAATGGACAGGTATGGGAAGCGTATGTTTGCTTCAGCAGCCTTTACTCTCAGGTCACTGAATTATTTGTCCTACTTTACATGCCTTCAAAGGGATCTCCTAAAGGAACTAGGAAATACCCTACAGGATTCTACAACTCAAGGAGCTGCGAGCAAGGTGGCTTCACAGCTTGCGACCTTGACATCTATAGTTAACTCTTCCTTGTGGCTGATTTCTTACACAGTGGATGGAGCAAGTAGGGTAGCAGGCGCAGGAGTAGCTTTGCATAGACACTCCTGGATGTGCCTTTGTCAATTTGCGGAGCCCTTCAAGACCTCTTTTACCAATACCCCTTTTGATGACTTCTCACTGTTCGGGCCTCTGGTAAAAGACTCTTACCAGGCATGAATGGGATGGCAAAACTGTCTCTGCCTTGGGAGTACATTTTTCTGCTCCCTCTAGACCTAACCCCAAGGGCCAGAAGAGTGGAAAGATGTGGTTCAGAAAGTCCCAGGGAGTTTCGCCTGACACACGTGGAGAACTTTCCCCCAGTGCCAGAGGGGAAAATAACAACGGGAGACACTGATCCCGCAGAAGGGGGGGGGGGGTGTCTGCAGAATCAGGCTGACAGAGATGCCTTCTCTGGAAGGCCTTTCCTGTCCTCCTGAAAGGAGGCCCAACTGTCCACCTCTGGAAGCAGCTGGGGCAGATTATCCCAGTACCCAAAAGCCTGGCAAATAATCATGAAAAATACATGGGTACTGTCAATAATATCCAGGGATTACAAAATTCCCTTCTTCCAACCACCCCCTCCAACCATCATTCAGTCCCAGATATTCCACCCAGTCTTCAGGATCAAGCAAACCTAGAAGTTCAAAAGTTGCTAGAAAAAAAGAGCCATCCAAGAAGTCCCCGCAGACCAAATTGAATCCGGCACTTGCTCAAGGTTCTTTTTAGTTCCGAAAAAGACAGGGGACTGGAGACCCATTTTGGATCTCGGCAAACTCAACAAATCAGTCAAGAAAACAAAGTTCCAGATGGTAACACTGCAGTCCATTCTTCCCTTTTTGGGTCAGGACAATTGGATGTGCTCCATCAATCTCCAGGATGCGTACTACCATATAAAAATGGACAGGCGGTCCAGGAGGTACGTAGGATTCTGGCTGGGAGCCAGTCATTACCAGTTCAGAGCTCTGCCCTTTGGCCTCACCACAGCCCCCAGGGTGTTCACCAAATGTATGGGAGTAGTCACGCCTCATCTGAGGTGTCTAGGTTTCCGGGTGTTTTCATATCTAGACGACTGGCTCCTCACTGCCACCACCAAGCGTCAACTGATTGAGGCACAGGACTCCACTATTCACAACTGTACACAACTATTGCCTTGTCAGTATATTTGATTTATAAAACAGTGTAAGAAACTTCTCTCTGTGGAAGATTTTCAGTCCATATATTTCGAGTTAATCACTGTATATTAATCAGATCAGACAATAGTAGTAGAAGTAGCGAACTTAAACTCGTCTTAAGTCAAAACAAAACAAAAAATATCCTTTATTAAGTACACAGACAAGCGATCCAAATTACTCTATTTTTTTTTGTTTTACTTGGATCACTTGTCTGCGTACTTTATAAAGTATTTTCTACTGGAAACAGACTGCCTGCCTTGCTTGGCTTACTTTCGAATACTTAGTAGTGCTGTACAATTATATATTTTCTATTATTTTTTGTTTTGTTTTGACTTAAGATGAGTTTAAGTTCACTACTTCTACTACTATTGTCTGATCTGATTAATATACAGTGATTAACTAGAAATATATGGACTGAAAATCTTCCACACAGAGAAGTTTCTTACACTGTTCTGTTTTTGGACCCACTACACTTTAGTGGGTTGTTTTGAGACTTCGGGGATACCACAGAGATTACTTGTTTTTTTGTATATTTCATTTATAGGTGCAGATTTAGACACAAGGGCCATGATAGCAAAACTGCCTCACGAAAGAGTGTTAACCAGTCATCGTCAAGTTTCAGTACTCTTGGCAAACAAGAGAATCCAGGCAAAATTTGTCCTCAAGGTCTTGGATACGATGGCTGCAGGAATTACTCTGGTCTCTATGGTGTGCTTCCACATGAGAATTCTGCAGTGGCTCCTTTTTGCTCAGTGGTCATTCCAGGATTTGCTAATGTCACATCAAATATGGATCACAGAGTCTTGCAAGATGGATGGCATGGTGGCTTCTCTCCCCTCTGGTATCAATGGGCAGACCATTTCTAACCCCCCAACCCATAGCCACAGTGACCATGGACGCTTCCCAGATAGGATGGGGGCATTATCTGGGACAGACTGTTCAAGGAACTTGGCAAGAACACGAGTACCACTTGCACATCAGTGTTCTAGAGATGAGAGCAGTGCTTCTGGCATTGGAAGCACTTCAAGACTCTACCTACAGGGACTATAACAATTCAGACAATATGTCGGTAGTATGGTACATCAACAAACAGGGCGGAACCAGGTCTTATCCCTTGTGCCGAGAGGGTCTACAAGTATGGCAATGGGTGATGTCTTCCCAGTGCTTTCTGGTCGCAATGCAAATTCCGGGGAAATCCCTTGTGATAGCGGACAAGCTCAGCAGGGCTATTGTGATGTCTCATGAGTGGTCCCTGAAACAGGAAGTTGCAGAGCTGATTTTTTGCAAATGGGCCAGCCATGCTACGATCTTTTCGCCACTCCCCTCAACAACAAATGCAGCAGCTACTTTGCCTTAGTCCTGCCACTGGGACAGTCGCCCAGGGACACAATGGTTCACCATTGGCCCATGGGACTGCTTTATGCCTTCCCACCATTCCCTCTGATCCCCAAGGTTCTCCAGAAAGCACAGTCATTCAGTTGCAAGTTAATCCTCATTGATCCTTACTGGCCTCGATAGATTTGGATCCCATTTCTCTGGCCTCATCTGCAAGGGGAGCCTTGAATACTGGACCCAGTTTCAGATCTTCTGACATAGTCGGGTGCTCTCCACCCTTCCATCCATACTCTCAGGCTGACAGCTTGGTTTCTCCACTTCCGGTCTTAGCCAGGCTCCCAGATGTTTCCCCAACAATTCAACACATTTTGATTTCATCCCATAAACCCACTACAAGAAAACTTTATGCTAGTAAATGGAAAAGGTTCTCTTGTTGAGCAAAAAAGAATGACATTGATCCTTTTACTGCCCCCATTTCTAAGATTCTGGATTTCCTTGCTGAAAGTTTTGAATGAGGATCAGTGGCAGCTACTATCTGGGTCCAGCTAGCTGCCATTTCTAATTTCCATGTAGGAGAAATGGGATCAAACATCATGTCCCATAGAAAAAAAGAAAAAAACGGAGGATACAAATCACGCCAGCCAAAGGATTGAAGAAATATTTTTTACTTATGCTTAGTTAGCGCTTTCATGCAAATCATTACTTGCACTTCCTCAGACAAAGCAAGAATAAAATACATTACAATTTATATTTCCAAATGCTAAAGCCAAGCCCAAAATCAATTAAATAATTAACTTGTGCTTAGATAAACCAGCCATTTACCAACAGTACTTAACTAATTAAAGCTGCACACATACATAAAAAGAATACATTCACTAAACCAACTACCTAACATTTACTTTAAAAATGTACACCAAAGATTCTTTACATATATTTTTATATATCTTAAAAACTACAAAACTTTGCATTTTTGTATATATATGTATACACAATTTTAAAAATACTAACATGAAATTGTTGATTTTCAGGATTTTCCAAGTCCAAATATAAACATGCTCTAATAGAAAATATATACACATATAATAAATGTATATAAAAAAAATATATATATATATATTAATAAATATATACATACATACATACATATATATATATTAAAAACCAACTATCTCTCCAGGGCCTTGATATTAAGTAAACATTTAATAGAACACATGTCATTGATGCCCGGATAAGAATAGGCGTTGGTTTTTAGCTGCCAAAGGAGTTCACGTTCTTGTAATCTTAAATACCATGGTCCCCCTCTAGGGTTCTTGTCAACTTTTTCAACTATAATAAACAAGAAACTATGAGTGTTGTTCTCCATAATATGCTTAGCCAAGGCATTAGATAGATTTTGCTTGGATATAGCATATAAATGCTCGTAAATTCTGTTTTTTAACAATCTTTCAGTTTTCCCAAAATAATATATATATATATATGTATGTATGTATGTATATATTTATTAATATATATATATATATATATATATATATTTTTTTTTTATATACATTTATTATATATGTATATATTTTCTATTAGAGCATGTTTATATTTGGACTTGGAAAATCCTGAAAATCAACAATTTCATGTTAGTATTTTTAAAATTGTGTATACATATATATACAAAAATGCAAAGTTTTGTAGTTTTTAAGATATATAAAAATATATGTAAAGAATCTTTGGTGTACATTTTTAAAGTAAATGTTAGGTAGTTGGTTTAGTGAATGTATTCTTTTTATGTATGTGTGCAGCTTTAATTAGTTAAGTACTGTTGGTAAATGGCTGGTTTATCTAAGCACAAGTTAATTATTTAATTGATTTTGGGCTTGGCTTTAGCATTTGGAAATATAAATTGTAATGTATTTTATTCTTGCTTTGTCTGAGGAAGTGCAAGTAATGATTTGCATGAAAGCGCTAACTAAGCATAAGTAAAAAATATTTCTTCAATCCTTTGGCTGGCGTGATTTGTATCCTCCGTTTTTTCTTTTTTTCTAAGTTTGTAAAAGTTATTAGATCATGTCCCATAGGCTATGTAAAGCATTCCTAAGAGGTACTTCCCTCTTAAGACCTCCAATAAGAGAACCTCTCCCCCCCTGGTTTTTAAATCTGGTTTTAGAGACTCTCATTCTTCCTCCCTTTGAGCCAGCTGATTCTTGTCCTCTGAAATTTTTAACATGGAAGACCTTTTTCCCAACCACCATTACTTCAGCTAGGAGGGTTTCAGAGTTACAAGCCCTATCTCCTCCCCCGTACTTGATTTTCCACAAAGATGGAGTTTCTCTCGAACCAATCCCTCCTTCTTACCCAAGGTGTGTTCAGAGCACAATTTAAATCAATCCATAGAGCTTCATGTATTCTTCCCCAATTATGGCAACAAGGCAGAGTATATGCTCCATCAGTTGGATGTTCATAGACAGTTACGTTTTTATTTACACAGGACTAAGAATTTCAGAAAATCTGACCAATTGTTTATATCCTTTGCAGACAACAAGAAAGGTTGTCCAGTCTCTAAAGTGACCTCATCAAAGTGACTTTCAGACACTATCATCCATATCTATACTTTGCGGAACAGAGAACTTCCAGGAAAAATTAAAGGATACTCAACTAGGGCCTTAGCTACTTCTATTGCCTTTCAAGCCAAACTGGCTTTAGATTCAATCTGTGCAGCAGCTACATGGACTAATCCCCATACCTTTATCTCTCATTACAAAATAGATGTGGCCTCCCAGAACAGGGCATCCTTTGGCTCCACGTTCCTAAAGAGTCTTTTCCAGTGAGCCACCCAAGATATAGGTGCTGGGGACGCTGTCCCAACTAGCAAGAATGGAGGCGAGATGGGACTACATAACATAAAGAAGTTATGTAGTCACCATAACGTTCCATGTTTGTTGTCCTTCATCTCACCTTCCTCCTTACGTCCCACCCTCCTTCCTCCTGGAGGTTTGAGAGGAGTTTTCTTCCTTTTTGTTTGGCTACACTGGCTGAGTTCCCTTTTTGCTTACCAGTTGGTTAGACCTAGTCTTTCCTACCTTTCTCTTGCTGATGTTTACACACTCCTATGCAGGTCCCTTTCTCATAAGTAAGTTTAGTAATATTTGGACCTATTTAGTCTGGTGAGTTATCACAAATGAGATCTGGGTAACTACCGCTAGGTATGTTGGGCTAGGGGCTAGCCTCGAGTCAGTAAAAAGCTCTTATAGCATACGGCTGAGTTGGAGCCTAGGATTGGCTCCGAACTCAACCAGCAAGAAGGAAGGCGAAATGAAGGACAACAAACATGGAACGTTATGGTGAGTACATAACTTATTTTTCTACAACATTAGTAAGGAAATTATTCACAGCGCATATTCAGGAACAAAAATTGCTTCAGATTGTAAAAAAACCTACCAGGGGACGGAACATACTAGACATAGTTTGTGTTCAAAAGAAATTACTGTAACTTCAAGTCAAGTTTTACCACCATTGATGTGCAGTGATCATGGGGTTATAAAGGTTAATTTGTTGCTAGATAATTCTGCCAAATTGAAATCCAAGCCATTGCACGGAAGGTTAATTACAAATTATATAGAAGCAAAACAGTCACTATGTAAAACTAACTGGAGTGAGGTGTTCACTGGAAAAACTGCAGATGGAATGTGGAAAGTTTTGAAAGGGAAACCGAGTGCAAATAAATAAAAAAAAATGTTTAACATCAAGATCTAGGCATACAACATCAGGGGGCTATATTTCCTTAAGATCTAGATATCTGATTAAGTTGAAAGACAAAAAAATATAAGAAATGGAAGAGAGGTCGATCTACAACTTTGAAAACTGAAATAAGCTGGACAAACAGATTAAGCATAGTGTGAGACATGATCAAGAAAAATTTGAAGAAAATTTATATAAAGATATTGAGCATAATAGAAAAACTTTTTATAGATACATAAGATTTGGAAGGCGTAAAGGCATGCAAATTGATAAACTGTGTGCAGATTCCAAAATTTATTCTCAGACACAACAGATTATAGATAAATTTACAAAATCATATGCAAAACAGTTTGATGCCACAAAGGGGGTGGTAAGTTGTCCTAGTGACATCCAGGTAACTCCAGATACTGGAATCAAATTAGATTATATTGAAAAAGAACTGCACATACTGGATCCAAATAAAGCACAGGGAGGAGACAGAATTAGTAAGATTGACCTGAGAAACACTTCAGCAAATATTCACTAGGTCATATAAATATGGGGAGACTCCTCAAGATTGGAGACATGCACTTATTAAACCTGTTTTTATGGGATAGGAGAGTAGGACAAACCCAGAGTCATATATATCCTTAAGTTTACTTTCATGTTGTGAAAAAATAATGGAGAAGGTAATATTGGATAAGTTATTGTCAGAAATGGATAGGTTGGGACTTGAAACCATAAATCAGCATGCATATGTTGAAAACAGATCTATTACCACCTGTAACATGATTTTCTATAACAATATAATAGCAGCTATGAATGAAAAATTGTGCTGTGATGTAATTGATGTAAATTTAACTTCAGCATTTGACAGGGTCATACACATAACACTGATCAATAAATTAGGTCACCTAGGTATTGAAGTACTCTTGATAGGATGGATAGCTGCATGGCTTACAAATAGGATATGGCAAGTATCATTCAGCAACTGGATAGGCAAAATCCTTGGTTACAGTCAGGGTGTCCCACAGGGCTCTGTCCTAGGCCCCTACTTGTTTATATTGTATCTTTCAGACCTAACCTTTTCATCTGAGGTGTTCTACAGTTTATATGCAGAAGATCTGAAACTGGTTAATGATAGTTATAGAACAATAGGTTGTATAAAAAGATTTATAAAGTCTAGGAAATCAAAAATAATGTGCTATTGTTTGTTAGTTACATTAGACCTAAACTTGAATATGGAATAACAATATGGAAACCATATAAGAAAACAAGCATTATTAAACTGGAAAGAGTAGAACGGAAGTATACCAAGGGTATCCATGGATGTGAAAACTTATTATGAAAGACTAAAATATCTGAACTTGTACAGTGTCTCTTACAGATATCTAAGAGGAGATCTTATTCAGGTTTATAGGGCATTTAGTGACAAATACCTCTGGGAATGTTTGGGGTTAACAAAAAGTACTAGAGAATCATCAGACAACCTATGTAGGAGATTCTATAGAAATGAGAAGTGTATTAATCAGTTCTCTGACAGAGTAGCTGATGCATGGAGCAGACTACCAAATTACATTAAAGCATGTAGTAGTTTATATATTTTTAAGAAGCCTGGATACTTAATTATGGGAACAAGTGTTTTGGTATATTGGCAAGCTAGAAGGGCATTAATGCCTGTGTTTGTAATATTTGTATGTATGTATATGTATGTATTTATTCACCCGGTAACTCACTTCTGCGCATTCAGGTACTGTAAATATTACTTCTTTTTTTTTTTTGGGATATCACATTTACAATTTTACTGGCATGCTGATAGGCCCAGAGCACCATAGTTTGTTTTTGAAGGGATTTAACTTCATTCCCCTCCACTAGGGCCAGGATGCATGACACTCTCCATGACTTAAAATGTTTGCCAGAAAGTTTAATCTTCAAGTACTGTCTGCTAGAGAAGATAGTTGTAACACTCCTGATAAGTTTAAGGGGAAAAGTACAGAAGTTCCCCTTTTATACCCAGTTATCAATGTTTTTGAGAAGCAATGTGAAAAAGAAATATGCACACTGTTGCAAACCAATACAAACAATTTTTTTTAACCTTTCGGTTAAAGAAAAACAGCTTCTGTAACAATTTATTCACAATTACAATATTAGATGCATGAAACTGGACAAAGGTCGGGGCCTTGTTATTATGGACAGTGCTGACTACTCTGGGCGTATGTTACATCTTCTGCATGATGATTGTGTATACAGTGCTGTTTCCACAAATGAAATCAGTATAGCCTACAGGGTCATTAAAGTGGCACTGGAGAAGTTATTGTTATTCAATAAAATTCCACAAGGCTTATACGACTTCCTTAGAGTGGATTTTCCTATTATTCCAAAGATTTTTGGTATTCTCAAACTCCACTCCAATCCATATGATCTCCCATTACGTCTAATTGTAGCTGCTAGTGGATCAGTTACAGAGCCTCTGGCCAAGTTTATAGACCAAAAATTGAAAAAAAAACTGTTTCCTTCCCACACATTATAAGAGACCCATGGGACTTTCTGGATAAACTGAAGGGAATACCAACAAAATATGAATTCCTTTTGGTTACTTGTGATGTACAAAGTTTATTTATAGTGATACCCCATGCCCTGGTTTGGAATGGTTCAGAGAAATTGTAAAACAGTTTGGCTTACTTTCTGAAACAGATTATGACTTGGTTAGTTCATGGACTTGGTGTTAAACAACTTTCTGACTTTTGAGGATGAATTTTACAAGTAGACTCTTGGAGTGGCTATGGGGGCTGCATGTACCCCCATGTTTGCAAATGCTGTCTTATTAAGATGGGAATTAGAATAAGATGAGAATTAGAATAATTTTTAAACTCATCCTCTTTTCCAAATGTGCTGGCTACTTCAGATACCTCGATTTACTTATCATTTGGGAAGGAAGTGTCGATGAACTTGAAGAATTCATACTACAGTTACAAGCCAGCACCTCCTTTTTAAAGTTCACATATTCCTTTGAACATGACCAGATTAATTATCTTGACATTGACATCAGAAAAGGTGTTAATGAAGAATTCACTACCAGGATTTACAGGAAGTCCACTTACTGTAATAAATTTCTTTTTTTCACCAGTTGCCATTCCCATAGCCAGCCTTAGGCATAGGCCAACTAGGCGGTCGCCTAGGGCGCTGCTCTAGCAGGGGCACTTTTTCAGTGTTTATTTGGTGTAGGTAGACCAGGATGGGGGCACTGGGTGGTGTGGTGGGGGACGCCGTGGAGCCCATTTGTCTAGGGCACCAGTTGACCTAAGGCCACTCCCTTTCATCTAAAGGGGGAGTGGTAAAAATCAATTTATCAGAACCACTCAGTTGACCTCGGATGACATAATGTGCTTGAACAATTTGACATGCTAAGATCCATTTTTTGGGCTGTGCCTACCCCCACCACTTCTAGGTTTAATCAGAGATAAGATATGGGCAGAGAGAAAAACTAAATATGACCCCATCATCAAGAAAGAGCTGAATTAGCTCAACAAGAAAGGCAATCAGACAGGTTTTAATGGCCAAACTAATATAGTCCTGCATTACACTTTGGATGTCAAGAACATTGAAAAGATTTTGCAGAAGAACTGATTCATGCTACAATGTGATGAAAGCATCAAATATTGTTTTTTTACACCATTTACTTATAAAAATAAATCTAACATGAAATCCCTTCTTGAAAAAACTGTTGATTATCATAAATGATTTTTATCTACCAGGAAATATGGGCATTGTCATCAGTGCCCTTACATAAACACTTGTTACAATGGCACCCTTTTAAGTAGATTTGATTCTTCTGTACGTGGTGGAGTTTATAATTGCTTTTCTCAAACAGTTATTTATCTGGCTACATGTGCATCTTGTCCTGCTTTCTATGTGGAAAAAACTAAGAACGGTTTGAATAAGCGTATCTATCAACATCTTTACAGTATTCAACGCAAGGATAGTAAAAGTGCCCTGGCCAGGCATTCCATTGTTTGTGACAAATTCACCAAGTTGCATTTCTAGTTCTTGAGCAAATACAAAATTCCCCTTATGTAGGAGACTGGCAGAACAAAATGCTTCAACTGGAAATGTCATTGCAGCTTAAGCTGGATGCTACCAACTTTCCCAGTTTAAATGATAGCATTTCTATCAGAAGTGAACTAAAAAGGAGAGCCAGCAGAATATGATTTTATGTTTCATCAAACATTTTTTGTTTAGTTATTTTTTGCCTAGTTTGTATTTATGTTTTGATTCAGGTTTTAAAAGTTTTGACTTATTTTAGTGTTACTTTATTTTTTCTGTTTCACACTGATTTCAGCTACAAGTTGTGAGTGGTTTACATGAGAAGTGCGTCTTCTGCACTTAAGTTTTAAAATGGCTTCCACAAGCAGTACATTCATAGTTCTGATGATGTCTTAGTGTTACAGACGAAAGCGCTAAACTGCGGATGTTTTTAACCTACCTTTGGTATTAAACATATTCTTCAAGTTTTGAGTTTGGTGGCTCATTTGCTGGTTGTTTTTCTGTTATTAGCTACTGTTTTCTTCCAGTTCCAGAGTTGCAGTCTTGTTTCTTCCTTTGATTTTGCATTAAGACGGAGTTAGCTTGCATACCAGCTCATCATTTCTTCCAAAGGTGGTGTCAGAATCCAATATAAATCAATCTATTAATTTGCCAGTTTCCTTTTCCAAATTTTGTAACAAAGGAGAATACGTTACATTTATTAGATGTTCATAGACAGTTGCATTTTTACTTGCATAAGGCTAAAAACATCAGAAATTCTGACCAATTATTTGTTTCATATGCAGAACCAACATTGGGTAAACCAGTTAACAAGGTTACTCTATCTAGATGGATAACAAATTGCATTTCCTTTACGCATGCAATTGGCATTGCTCTGACAAAACCTGTTTGAGCCCATTCACCAGATCCATGGCAACTTCCTCAGGTTTTTCAATCCAGAGTGTTGATGGATGATATTTGTGCAACAGCTACTTGGGCTACTCCCCATACCTTTATTACTCATTACAAATTAGATCTGTTCTCCAGAGGAAGGGCATCTTTTGATTCTGTGGTGCTCAGGAATATCTTTCCTTGAGTCCGTCCTGGAAATTAGGTAGCTAGGGACTTTGTCCCATTAGTTGAGGACAGAATGAAAATTGACAACATCTGATAAAGAAGTTGTGTACTCACCATAATGTTCCATCTGTGTTGTCCATTTTCATTCTTCCCCAACTTCCCTCCCATCCTTAAGGCTTTAGGAAGAATGAGTGTTTAGAGGACCTGTATGTCCTTATTATTTACATAAACTTCAGCTATAGCTTCTCCATGATGATTTCCATCTTTTACTTTCTACTAAGGTGGCAAACAAGATCTGAGGTAATTGGGGTTGGTGCATTGTGGGTAAGGGAGAAGCTCGAGAGGTTTTGGTTGCCATGAGCTTTAGCAATGGCCAAGTCAGATCTGAGTGATTGGATCCGAACCCATCTGTTGAGGAAGAATGAAAATGGACAATACAGATGGAACTTTATGCTGAGTACATAACTTCTTTTTCACCTTTAACTCAAAATGCCTTCTTTCCACCAAACATCCAGTGCTGATATCATGGATTAATTTCCTATCCTAGATGAATTTTTTTATGTAATTTTAAACAGATCAATGAACTGTCTGTTGACTTCAAAATGGTTGTCCTATACTTCCTCACACAAATGTTACTTGGAAATCAACTGTTCACTCATTATACAGAGTAAACACTGAGTGGTCAAGACCACTGAATGTGTGTTGCTTCAAGGGTTTCCTCCCTTCTCTAATAATGTGATTGAAGAGTTCATAAATAGACTTCAGGGGGTGCAGGTGGGTTTAACCCCATGCAAAAAAGAAAAATGCTTTGATCTGCACTGTTAGGATCAATGTTACTATAGTTTCAATTGTTCATTATAGTGGCTAGGGTTACAAAGCCTTCAAAACTATGTCTTGCTACCTTTGTTTTTATTGCCTAAATCTCAGTCATATTTTTTAAAAGTGTGACTTTTACACTACAGTTGACTCTAAAATAATGAAGTATTGAACCAAATCAGTTGAATTAATGATATTAGCCTCCTCTATAAATCATTCAAGTTCTGTGAAAATATTTGTTTCCAAAATCTAGTTAATGCAGTGAAAACAGAGGATGGTATTCATAGTCCCAAGGTTCAGAGTTGGGCAATGAGTAGCTGCGCTGTGCAGCTAGGCCTATATGCAAACACAATGGGCACCAGCTAATTGTGTTGTCTAAGGCAAAGGAAAAGCCCGTGCAAAGAAAAGTCCACTTTTCAGAAGTTCTTAAAATGGACAAAATTATTTAGTTATGTGTGAATTCATCTATTAATGTATAAAGTCTTGACTAATTTTGGCTATTTTCAAACTTGTAGATGAACTTGTGACAAGAGCATAACCAGATATGATACAATGGATGAAATAATTTAGTAAACAGCACAGTAGGCCTTGATGCAGTACCTGCAAAGTGTTACCAGCATAAACTAATGGAGGGTAGTTATGGCAAATGGCACTCAGTGCAGCTGCCTGGAATGTTTTTAAAAAAATAAAGGTATTATGTAGTGACTATTGGGATGACTTTATGATTGGTTCTTTGTAAGGTGTAAAATGGAAAGATAGGACAGTTGGAAAATGGGGAGAGAGAGAACACAAGGGGCACCTAGAAGGAAGACATCAAGAGGATTGTGCTGTAGGAGGTGGGAGAGTAGGATAGTATGTTTTCATCAGGGGAGAGGATGTCTCCCCCTTATTTTTCAAAATTGTTTTGTATATGAGTGAGAAGTTCAGGAAGGAAATAGGGAGGATGGTATAGGAGAGACAATTAGGGAAAGAGGGAGGTGAGGAGGAGTTAGAGCAGTTCTCAACCCGGTGTAGAGGACCTCAGATGTTTCCACTACCTGATGGACCTTCAGTGGAAGATCATGATGAAGTGGGTGTGGAGGCCTCTGGTGGCTTGGTGGTCAGAACAAACAGGGACAGCGCACCCACTGAAGGAGGTCCTGCATGGGTCAAATGTCTGACTCCACTGCCCTCTCAACCGCTTCCTCGATCAGGTCCCAACGCTCATGCCTTTCATGGCTTTCAAAGCTGCATCATGTCAGGGTGCCTGCATTGTGCTTCCTCTAATGACTGATCTCAGCATATTCACTGAGCCAATGCCCTGAGCCTGTGAGGACATCTCTGAGAAGGCAGAGGGTGATGGGAAATGTACCCTGACCTGGGATACACTTGATCAGGCTGATCCTGGATCCCTAAACCTGTGGAAAAGGGAGTATAAAAAGGAGAGAGAGAAAAAAAAACAATAAATGAAAATGAAAAACAATACTTAATGAAAATAGAGAGAGCGAGCAAGAGAAAGAGAGACACAAAATGGAGACAATAAACATATTCATAATTTCATGTTACATCATTTATATTTTATTGACAGTACCTACTAAGCATCTAGCAAACAGGTATACTACAAGAAATCTTACTATATTTTATGCTGGATAAATTACTCTGCAAAATGGAGCTAGTACGGGTCTACTTCACTTGACCTAAAACTCATTTGACTGACTTTCATTTGACCAACACCCAAATGACCTAAATTTCAAATTACTGACAACTCATTTGACTGACTCTCATTTGACTGACTTTTAAGACATAGACTTGTTGTGGGTTTCCCTTCACCTGTGACTTACTTGTGATAAAAAGAATTACTGTAACTTAGTGCTGACTGTCAGAATACCGATAGTCATGTAGAAAGTAGTATTGTAGTGTTTCTAAATGTGGGTTTGTCTCTTTACATTTTTATGGGAAGTATCTAAAGTAATTTCTCAAATGTTTTATGCGTGCCCAGCAGTAGTGGCAGCGTGTAGAGTACTGTAAGGCAAGTTAAAGGTATATGCCCTTTTCCCCACTGTAGTGCGATCCTGGGTTTAGTATATATAATTAGGATTCCCACAAAAAGCATCCAACAGCACAGCCAACGGTTCAGGAAGATGTAAATCACAGTCCAGTCTGTAAAATCACACAAAAAACTTTATTCCAAAAGGTAAGGGCTTTCATGGTGTTGCCACCACTTCTTCAGACCATTATGCTATCAATAATCACTTATTTGCAAATATACTAAAATGTTAAGGTCAACAACCAATCAGAATCACATCATGATTAAAAAGAATTCTGTCAAGCACATATACCAGTTAAGAACTTGTAGCTTCTTATCCTAAAGTAATATACATATTTTCAGTGTATAATAAAATATATGCAAATATAAAAAACATCTGCAAATATAAATAATATCTGCAAATATAAAAATATGTGCAAGAATAAAAACATATATAGTATTTCATTTAAAAAGCTTCCTATTTTTCAACACAGGCTTTAAAGGAACCCTGTCATTTAATCCTCTCCCCCTGTCAGCCCTCAATCTGATTATCCATCTTGTCACTGATGTTTCTGTTTCGTTACTTAGGTCTCCCCCTCTCTCATTGTCCCAAGTTTTTTCAACAGCTAGGAATCTAAATGTATGTGTTTGTCCATTTAGTTTCACATGCTTTGCCAGTGGATTTGTCAAAGTGCCCTTCCTGATGTTCATCAGATGCTCTCTTATTCTAAATCTAAATTTCCTGTTGGTTTTGCCAGCGTAATATGGTGAGCAGATATTACATATAGCTAAATAAACTATATTGTTGGTATTACAATCTGCTGCTACATTGAATAAAGTTATCACACCTATATCTGGATGTCTAAAGCTATTTGTGCTATCTATATAATGGCATTGATTACATTTGTTACAAGGGGTGGTACCTTTGGCAGCTAACTCTGTGTTAACATTATCTCTGGGGTAGCTAAGTATTCCTTTAAGTGATTTCCTGTTCTTAAACATAAAATTGGGTTTCTCACCCACTATATTTTTCATCTCAGCATTTGAGGTTATTATCGGCAAGTGCTTTTTAATGATCTCTGTTACAACATTTGTGTTGCCTGAAAAATATGTGGGAACCCGTGCATATTTATTCTCATTCTGTGGTCCTTTTTTTACTCTTAGTTGTGCTCGATGAAAAGTATGACTTCCCTATATCTTCTCTCCAACTCTTAGCATTCCTTAAAATCTCCTCTGTTTCCTGATCTACATAACTTCTCTGTTGTAGTCTCTCTCTAAGCTCACGTAATTCGCATTCAAACTCTCTATCATCAGCTGTTAACCTTGATGCTCTTAATGCTTGCCCCTTGACTACATTCCTAAAAATGTGCTTAGGGTACATACTCCTTGTATATAATATGGCATTTCTATAGCATTCCTTCCTGTAAATCTTAGTGGATAGTCTACCTAACCCTATATAATTAGGGGGGTGTGGGGGGCATAGGCCCCCACCTAGTTTGGTTGTACATTGTCCAGTTTCTGTTAAGGCGGTAAGTAGGTAGTTTTTAAGTTCTGGAAAGAGTTAGTTATTGGTGTTCTAAGTGTGCATGTCTATGTTTTAAGATTTAGTATATTGAAATTCAGCATTGTAAGCTGTCAGTGAAATGAGAGTCAGTCAAACGAGTTGTCAGTAATTTGAAATTTAGGTCATTTGGGTGTCGGTCAAATGAAAGTCAATCAAATGAGTTTTAGGTCAAGCGAAGTAGACCTGCTAGTACTGTCTGCTCTGAAAAGGTTGAGTATTACAATATTTCTGTAATTCTACTTTGATTAGTATTTATATCTAAATCTTAAATAGGCAGATTACCTTTATTTCATTTGCTACAGAATGGAACACAGAATGCATTGATTAATCCTACATATTGATTTCATGAAAATAACAATGTTTCCATACTCACGAGCATCCTCAATGAACCTGCTTAGCCTCATTTGAGACTGCTCATGATTATAAGCCATCTCCAGTACAGCTATGAAAAGAAGATAAAAAAGGATGCATACTTGTTTACCTATCATATATCTGTGTATATTGCTGTGAACTGTGTAATACATTTTTTAACCAGATATGATACAGTGGATGAAATAATTAAGTAGGCCTTGATGCAGTACCTGCAAATTGCTACCACAAATGACTGATCTCAGTATATTCACTGACGTTTGTTTATTTCTTAGTAGTGCTTCTTCTTTTTGTTTTCTACAACCAAATGTTGCAGGATGTGATAAGCTCCTGTGAGATGATACATTTTCTGGACCCATATTTTCTGGTGGGGGGGGGGGGGTGGTAAAGATTACCTAGTGCACATTGAAGTTACTGTCAAATGTATATATTTTACAGGCTTCCAACTTAAAAAGAAGCTACATACCTTAACTGTGTAATCTGCAGTGTGCTTTGCAGAGGTCTTTGTTTTCCTGACTTAGCAGTAAAACAACAGCAAAAGTAGCTGTAAGGCAGAGAATCCCCATTTTGTGCTGAAATAATTTGAGCAGTTCAGCCTGAAAGACCTTGAATGTAGGTTATTTAGCTGATGGTATGTCCTTCAGCCTACTCTGCTTAGGGTATGATGGTTAGTTCTGGTTGGCCATTTATATGTGCATTACCTATGTCAAAGTAAGTGGCATAATTTTCAAAAACATAAATTTCTTGCAGAACTAGCACAGCAGAAAATACTTTCTGCCCTAAACTGAACACTGCATTCTTTAAAATCCATATGCATATCAAAGTGTGTGTGTGTATATTAATATTTGTAAGTGATGTTTATCATTCCCAATACTGCTGTAGCCACCCAAAATACAGCAACCGAACTCGGAACAGTTTCCAAAAGCTCTGGATTCCTCCCTCAAATCATTCTGACTGTTGATTGGCCAGCCCTGAAAAGGGAAAATCATCAGTTGTTGTTTGTCTTTCGGCTTTTTCCCGGTAAGGGGTCGCCACAGCGGAACTCCGGTCTGCTAATGATTGGCAGTAGATTTTTACGAAACGCCGAGGTGCCAGCTCGACGACCAACCTTCAACAAAGGCATGCCCATGTACACACGCATGTCTTTCGAACACTACCCAACCGCGGGGAGGACATGCAGACTCCACACAGAAGGCACTCCCAAGCCAAGCCAAGAATCGAACTGGAGAACCTCTTGCTGTGAGGTAACAATGCTACCGCTGTACCACCGCGGAATAAGATCAGAGTGGAAAATATTCAGAGCTTTCCTGCCACCTCATGAAGAAGCAGCATACAGATACCACAAGCGCAGCAGCTTGTACTTCATTATTTTCTATCGAAGATAACTCCCCTTTGGGGCACCCTTCCTCACAAAAATATATCTATCTGTTATTTACTGTTATGTATATTTATGTATTCTATTTAAAAAAGAGAGAGAAGAGCATTTCCCTTTGGGCCCCCTTTCACACAGAAGTTGTGTTTTTACAGATGTACATAACTATATATACACTAACACACGCATGCAGACACACACACACACACATACACACACACACACACACACACACACACACACACACACACACACACACACACACACACACACACACACACACACACACTCACACACACTTAGTTCTATTTATTTATTTCAAAGTTTTTTTTATTTGCATTATTTGCAGTAGTCCTGTCCTTTTAAGCAACTCAGTATTCTGCTCTGTCATTTGTTTGCTATCTAAAACTACTATATCTAGCCTCAGCTGGATGGGCGTGTGTTTGATATAAAATCTACTGCTTATACAAACTTTGTTATTCCTTACTAATGGGATTCCCTGCCATGAAGCCCTCCATCCGGCCAGTTTACAAAAGTTTACTGTTGCTTTAAGTTTGCTGAATGTCACCTGCTTACTCCTTCCGTAAGGTAGGGCATAAAGGTGATGTTCAGGCGTACCATCTTCAGAACATTTTTGCCACCAGTCTGAACACTGTTTTAACCGCCGGTCTGTTCCATACATCCATTTTTTTACCGTTTTTCTGCTTATTGGCTTTTCTGTGCTTTGTCCTGTTTGCTGGAGTCCTCACAGTTGCAGATAAGTACCTGGTTGGGTTTTTGGGTATTTTTTCTGTTTGTTTAGTGCTTTTTGAGGTTAATGTCATCCTGGAAGGGTAAATGCCAATGTGGGAAACTGCTTCCACATAAACACCGTCATGATAAGTGTCTTTTTTGCCTTGTTGCTGCTCACGACCATACATCTTGTTCAGTTTGTCAGGCGTTTGTCCTCAAACCTCTTCCTAGTAGGCTTTCTTCCCTTTTCTTGTACCTTGAGACCCAGCAACTTAAGCTTTTTGTTGCGGGTACTATGGATGGAACTTCCTGCCCCAATGGTCAACCATCTGGGAAGAAGAAGGTGCATAAGGTAAGGCCAGAATCTTCCACTGTCCAGCCTCTGGTGTTTCCCCTGAGGTTATTATGCACCCAGAGCCTCACCCAGTTGTTTTGATAGATTCTTCTACTGCGTCTGGGTTGGAGGCCAGTGAGGATCTGACAGGCAACATGTCTGACAAGGCTTTGCAGGCGTCCATTTTGGGCATGCAGAGGGAACCACGGTTGACTGTTTCTGAGGGGTCTAATGGGGTTCCACAGTTTCTCTTTAGGGAAGAGGTTCCTACTGCAGTTGTGGAATGCCGTCCTAAGTCTGGGCCTTCTTGGGTTTCCAGGGCAGCTGTTTATTTGAAGAAGAAACAGAAAACTAACCATGTCTCTTCTTCTCCTAAGGACCCACAAAGTGAGTGGCAAGCCTTTACTCCAGGGTTATTTAATGCTCTACTGTCATTGCGGCCTCCTCAAGGGGTTTCAGGTCATGCTCCTCCTTGGTCTGCTTCTTCCCCTAAAAGACCTAGAGAATTCCATTCTTCTAAGGTGGATTCTGATGATGACTCCCTTGCTTATTCTGCCCAGATTCCTTCTCCTTTAGACTACGGGTCTGAAGAGGAGGAGGATTTTCATACTCCTGATAATCCCTCTGAGGAAATTTCCTTTGGGGACATGATCTCTAGGATGATGGACTTTATTAAGTGGTATTGTAACCAGGTTTCAGATATGCATAAGAGGTACTATGAGTTACTGAAAATGGAATCTCCTAAACCTGCGGCCATTCCTCCTGTCTTGCCTGCTTTATTGGATGTTTTTTCCACTGCCTCTAAAGCACTGGACTCTCTGCCCCCTGCTCCCAGGAAGTCTGAGGATTGTTCCTTTTTGTTTAAATGTCCTGCTGCTGACCCCTCTGTGGTGTCTGTAGTCTCTGAACCATCTCAATTGCTTTTTTCATCCAAGTTACTGCCTTCTCACAAGGACAGTAGGACCATGGATAGGCTGGGTAAGAAAGTTTATACTTAATCTACCATGGCTGCTTTTAGGGCTATTAATTATCAGACCCTTATTTCTAGGTATGTCTTGGCTCTTCTTTCTCAGGTCTGTCAGGTTCTTTCTGATCTTCCAGACTCTGGGGGGTAAATCTTCTGCTCTTTCCTTGCTTGGGACTTCCTCTCTGGTAGTTTGTCATTCTATCAAATGTAGTTATGATGCTGCAGATGCCTCTTCAAGGGCTGCTGCTTCTGGTTCAGTTCTGAGGAGATATTCATGGCTTCGGCTTCAACCTTTAACTGATGATATTAAGGCTAAGTTGCTGGATGCTCCTCTGGATAATACTCTTTTGCTTGGTGAAGCGGCTGCTGGTTTATTTAAGTCCCTTCAGGACAAGGGGAAGGCTTTACAGGAGCTTAAGCATGTCTTTGTTTCTCCTGTGCCTAAAATTCAACAGAACTACTCTTCTAAGCCAGCCTTTGTTTGTAGGCAGTCTCACCCTTCTTCTAAAGGTAAAAATGGTAGTAAACGGACTCCTCCTGCTAAGGCCAGTCAGACTGCAGAGATTCTTAAGCCTTCCTTTCCTGTCAAGCCAGGTACTGTCTGACTATCCACTATTCATTCCTCTTGTCTCTTCGCCTTTCTCTTTCTCTTTGTGTTTGGCTCCGGCTCACCCAGGATTCTTGGGTTTTGTCAGTCATTCGTCAAAAGTACTTCATTGTCTAGATTTCACATCCTCCTTTTATGGGCATTCCTTAGCCTCCTTGGGAATGGCTTCCTTTTTTCCCAGAGGTTCTTCAGGACCTCTTGTCTCAGGGTACTATTCAAGAAGTGCCTGTGTCCCAAGGGGGGAAAGGGTTTTAGTCAAGAATGTTTCTAGTGCCCAGAAAAGAAAGTACTTGGAGACCTATTCTAGACCTCTCCCATCTGAACACCTTTCTGAAGGTGCCTTACTTTTGGATGTTGTCCCTTCAGGTTCACAATAAACTTCAAGTCTTCCTGTCTCCTTCTCAGGATCATGTCTTTCTGGGTTGCAGGTTTCAAACGGTGCTAATGCTGGCATCCCCTGCCTCCTCCAAAGGCATTAACTCTCATTTCTTTCTTTCAAACTCTTCTTCCCCTGGCCTCCATTTCAGACAGGGAGTTTTTGAGAGCTCTGGGGTTCATGGATTCCACCATTCCAATGCTTCCTCTGGCCAGACTCCACATGAGGAAGTTCCAGTGGTCTCTGAAGTTGGTGTGGCTTCAGCATGTCCATCCTCTAGACTTTCCTGTTCCTCTTCTCCCGGGTCTCAAGGTCGAACTTCTGTGGTGGATTCAACAGTTGTCTCTGAATCCAGGGCTCTTGTTTCAACCTCCGCTTCCCTCTCAGGATCAGTTCACAGACTCTTCAAATGTGGGATGGTGAGCAATGATTGGCTCCCTGAAGGTTCAGGAAGTGTGGTCCGCTCATCAGCAGAAGGAGCACATCAACATCAAAGAGATGAGGGCTCTTATGCTGGCTCTTCAGGCCTTTCATCCTCTCTTCTCTCAAGGTATTCATGGACAATACTACAGTCATGTGGTATATCAACAAATAGGGGGGTACAAGATCCTACCGTCTTTGCCGGATGGCACTTCTGGTATGGGATCTGGCTATCCAATATCATGTGACTCTTTAGGCAGTTTACATTCCTTCAGATTTGAACGTTGTGGCAGACAGTCTAAGCAGGTCCTTCAGTCAATCCCACAAATAGATGCTTCACAGGGATGTGTTTCTGGACATTGCTCACTAGTGGGGTACTCCTCAAGCACATCTCTTTGCCTCCTTTTTGAACAGACAACTTCCTCTGTTTTGTACCAGAGTCCCAGGTCCTCTGACCTGGAAGGTGGAAGCCCTCTCATTTCCATGGAAGGGGGTGTTTCTTTATGCATTTCCTCCCTTTCCTCTCATTCCAAGAGTCCTGTTTAAGATTCAACAGGATGCTCTCAAAATGTTGTTGGTGACTCCCTTTTGGCCGTGACAGCACTGATTCCCTCTACTTCTGCATCTTGCCAGGGGCAATCATCACAAGTTACCTCACAGGGTGGATCTGCTCACACAAGACGAGGGGTCTGCCATCCATCTCCACCTGTCCATACTTCATCTGACACTGTGGGTGATAGAGTTTTGATTCCTCATAGACACCTTTTTTCCTGAGGACATGCTGCAGATCCTGCAGGAGGCCATGAAACCTACTACTAGGAAATCCTACTTATCTAAATGGAAGAGGTTTTCTGTTTGGTGTCTTTTTCTTGACCTGGACCCACTTTCTGTGGATGTTCCTTTGGTTCTTTATTTGTGTGAGTTGCTCAGTGCTGGTTTGGTCCATTCTTCTATTAAGGCCCACTTATCAGCTCTTTCTGCTCATCTGCCTTTAATTCCCACATTAGCTTCTAGTTTTGAGGCTAAGCAGTTTCTTAAAGGTGTCCTTAATATTAGGCCTCCCAGGAAGCCTGTTCCTCCTCCCTGGGATCTTAATTTTGTTCTGGAAAAATAGACTCGGGCTCCTTTTGAGCCTGCTGTTTCAGCTTCCTAGCAACATTGTTCTTGGAAGACAGTTCTTTTGTTAGCTCTTACTTCTGCCAGATGAGTGTCTGAGTTGCAAGCCCTTATGGCTTGTCCACCTTTTTTGATATTTCGTGAGGACAGGGTGTCCTTGCGTACTAATCCTTCTTTTATGCCCAAGGTGTTTAATGAATTGTCACTTAATCAGCCTATTAATTTGCCTACCTTTTTTCCCTTTCCGCAGTCTGACAGTGAGAGGGTGCTACATTCCTTAGATGTGCATAGACAGTTCAGATTTTATTTGGATAAAACTAAAGCTATCAGGAAGTCTGACCAGTTATTTGTTTCCTTTCATCCCAGGTCTTTAGATTTGGCTGTTTCCAAGAAAACTATTTTGAATTGGATTTCAAAGGCTATTTCCTTTTGTTACACTTTTCATGGCAAGAGCCTTCCTTCTTCTATAAAGGGCATTCTACTAGAGCTGTGGCTTCTTCTGGTTCTTTTTTCAAAGGCTTAGACACTAATTCTATTCTTGAAGCTGCTACCTGGACTTCTATGCATACCTTTACCAAACATTACCAGTTGGATGGTATCTCCAGAGCTAGAGCTGGTTTTGCTGCTGCCATTCTTCATGGCTTCTTGGAGGGCTCTGCTGCTTTCTCCTCCCAGGTTTCTTCTTGAGCTTTTGCACATTAGTCCCATTAGAAAGGAATACTGCAGCAGTGAATGTAAGGACATAGTACAGTTGAGTAAAATCTTACCATAATGGTAGATGTCCTTGCCTTCACCTCTGCAGTATTCACTCCCTCCCTTCATCCCCCTGGTCTTTTTTCCTTCCTGGCTGTGCAGATTCTCTTTGGTTTTCCTTGGACTGTTCCTACAGGGGCAATCTGTTCTGAGGATGGTACACCTGAACATCACCTTTATGCCCTACCTTACACAAGGAGTATGCAGATGACATTCAGCGTACCTTAAAGCAATGGTAAACTTTTGTAAACTGGCCGGAAGGAGGGCTTCACGGCAGGGAATCCAATTAGTAAGGAATACTGCAGTGGTGAAGGCAAGGGCATCTACTATTATGGTAAGATTTTACATAACTGTACCTTGACAGTATTCTATGTATGGCCCATGTACTTATGAGGTATGTCCTGCTTATGTTCATACTGTGACAGCTTACCTGCTGTTCCCGAAGTAAGTAACAGGTAAGTTGTCGCATCATGCGTACAAGCAGTGCATTTCCCATAAAAGAGAATTGATTGACTAATATGTATCCAAATCCCCTAATATTAAAAATAGTCAGACACAAAATAATGGCAGGTAAATTCTCATGGTATAAGCAGCAGTTACCCCATAAATTGTATATATATTCATCTTATTGATCACTGTTGTAGTAGCCTTAGCTATATGGGTTATATTCTGTCAAGGAAATAACAGCCTTCCAAAGAGTCAGGGCAGCTTCCATGTACCCACACTGTCAGACAGCTCCAGCTGAGCTGACTAAAAGACAGATTTGGATGCAAAGTCTTCCACAGCTTTACTGCTGCTGGAGAGTATGCTCATTTGAGGCTTTTGAGGATCGACAGTTGGCTTGTGCTTTCCTTTGTTGGGCAGATAAGTTCCCTTTGGGGGAAAAAAAACTTACATTTTCTTTATTTTCTTGATGTTTTATTACTTTCATCTTCTGGAAACTAACTAAAGCTAGGAGTGCTTTGCTTTGTTTTGTTTTAACAAATTAACTTGAGACTGGATTTACTTTTAAATGGATCACTTGCTTTTTCGTGTCAGTTTAAAAGTAACTTAAAACATTTTTTTCTGTAGAGAAATTGTGTTTATTTTTCTTTTGGGGGCTGGCATAGTGTTTTAAAGTGCTTTTTAGTGTGTTTTTTCTGTCAGAAAAGTATGTTTTGTGGACTGGTAGTTTTTACTAGCAATTCTAATTGGCATATTTGGAAAAAAGTCATCGTTTTTGGCTTGACCATGGAACAGACTACTGGTCTCATGGTTGGTCCCTTTTTCAGTCAGAAAAAGAAAAAAATATATCAAATGCTCTTTATTACTATAGCAGTCTACCAATTTGCATCAGTGGCAGGTGGCTGAATCCACTGTGGTCATTTGTTGTACCTCAGACCACTCATCTTTTATCCTGGACACTATGGACTGGGAGATAGCCACATTATCTGTGGCCATTGAGGTCCCCTCAATGGACAAGGGAGAAATAGTCTTATTGGTTCTGGAAGAGGGAACAAGGAAGGTTTTCCTGTTGTGTCAGAATGCTGTGCCCATCCCTCGCGAAGCAGAGGCTGCCATCTGTAACAAGGTTGGCCCATTTTTCCTATCAAAAAGAAACAGAAAACAAAACTGTATCTACTCAACTGTATCTACTCTACCTCAAATTTCTTTGGATAGGAGTAGTTTCCTTGGTCTGGCTCAGGGTTTGATTCAGATTTTTGACCCATCTTGTAAAGTAGTTTCTGGTAAAAAAAAGAGGGATTGTTCTTTTCCAGAAGAGATTTGAGATACTGAATCTGAACAGGAAGCTACAGGGATGAATACAGGGGCTTTTCCTCAGATTTCTGATATAGAATCAGAGGAGAGCTCTGTTTCTGATTCTCCCTGTTGGGTTTTCTCTTTCTCTGATACTGTTGCTAGAAGGTGCCAATGTTTTCAGTAGAAAAACACTGAGGATTCTCAGTCCCTCACAAAATAATGAGTTGTTACAGAAAGATTTTCCTGAACCTACATCCATTCCTCCTGTTATGTCTGCTTCAGAGGATGTGTGCCTTACTGCCTGCAATTTTTCTGAGAGTCAGTCAGCTGCCTCTGAAAAGGCAGAAAGGATGTATAAAGCTCCTCAGTCTTTTAAATTTGTATACACTATTGCCAAATCTGACCCAGTAGCAATAGATTTCATTGATCCCATTGCTGCCAAGCACTGAGTTAATTCCAATCTTATTCTTTCTGATAAGGATGGGAAAATTAGTGATAGGTAATGGAAAAAATGTATACTTCTGCAACTTTGATTTTCAGAATTTTTAATTGTTAGGCTCATTTGTTAAAGTTTGTTCTGACAAATTGTGAAAGTATTAGGGATGTTTTTTCTGCAGTGTCTTCTTGTGAGGAAAAATCTGCTTTAAATAACTTAGTTTGTTATATTGCAAAAGTCACTACTCATTGTTTGCAGTATGTGTATGCCTCTGTTGATATTTCTTCCGGGGTTATGGCCGCCGAGACTGTTTTAAGGATGTGTGCATGGCTGCATTCTTGGAACCTCCCAGATGATGTTAAAAATGAAATTTTAAATTCTTGTTTGGAGAGAGAGTTAGTTTTTGGCTGCTCTGCTGCAGAGGTGATCAAAAAGTGTGATGAAAGGGGCAAGCTGATCCAGGGAACTTCTAAGATTTTTCAGCTTTCCTTTTCCAAATTGCACATCTAGTTTTGACAAAAACAGAATAAATAGTCTCAACAAAATTCAGGTAAACAGACATTCAAGAAGAAATGACAAGGAGGTTCCAAAAAGAAGTCTCAACTCATACAGCCAAGGACAGTCTAACAAGTCTGAATGACTATTCAAGAGACTTTGTGACCCCCCCCCCCCACCATATCCCCTTTTTCTTCCAGAAGGCCTGAATTTCCATTTTTCTCTTATAGCAACAGATTGTTTCAGAAAATGGGTTCTGAAAATCATTCATCAGTGTTAAAGATGGCCGTGGGAGGAAATTCCTCCCTTACAGGAGATCATTTCTCATCCTTCAGATCATACTCTGCTGTTTCCATTTGTTCTTCATTACATGCTGTCCCTAGGGGTGAGAGAAACAGTTCCTGCTTCCCAAATGGGAAAGATTTTTATTCAAGAATGTCCCTAGTTCTGGATCTTTCTTTCCTAAACCTGTTTGTGTTGGTGTCCAAATTCAAAATTATCTCACTTCACAACCTCTCTTCTTCATCTTTCATGTTACTTATCATCACATCCATATTTATCTAAACTTCAAATGATTCTTAATGTGTTGTGTGTCTGGATCATATTAGCAGTTCTCTATCTTACTATTTGGGCTATCAGTTCCACCAAGAGTGCCACAAAGTGTCTAGCACCAGTTATAGTTCATTGCAGTCTACAGGGTATCCACATTTTTCAATTTTTAAACGGCTTCACACAAAATTTTGTTCCCGGATGTCAGCTAGACACCTTAGTTCAAAGAGCTTTTCTTCCACAGGAAATAATAGATCTTTATTTAGATCTATTTGTTAGGTTTTCCACTCAGACTTTGGTTGTTGCAAGGGATTGCTTTAGGAATTTCTGTCTCATGGCATCTATGAATTTCATGATACCCCTGGCAAGACTCCACTTGAGAAATATATAGTGGTATCTGAAATCTCTTTGGTGCCAGCATCAACACCTTTTCTTTTTACATCCCTGTGCCGGGGTTTGTCAGAAGGGAAATCTTTTGCTAGAGACAACAGATATCTTTTAATCCAGGTCTTCCCTTCTCCTTCCCTGCTCCAAAGCAGTCATTCACCACAGACGCTTCAGACTTTGCTTGGAGAGTAGTTTCAAGAGGGATACAAGTGCAAGGAGTGTGGGACACAAAGGACAGATGCAGGTACATAATTATCAAAGAGCTTGTTGTCCCAATCAAAGCACTCAACTTTCTGAACCATCTTTCATCCGTGGGACCTCTTCAAGTGGTTATAGACAAAACCATAATCATTTGGTACATCAACAAGCAAGGGGAAATCAGGTTGTATCCTACGTTGCAGACTATCCATGTTAGCTTGGGATATAGCTTTACAGCACAAGCTCACTCTACAGGCATCCTGCAGTCCATCAGACTGTATGGCAGACAAGCTGAGCAGGACCAGTGTAGACCCTCACAAATGGAAACTAGATTACCAGATCTTCCAGGATTTGATCCACCTGTGGTGAGTTCTTCAATTTGACCTTTTTGTCTCCTCTCTGAATAATCAACTGTCAAGACTCTTTTCCAGGACTCTATGCAAGAAGTCATAGAAGACAGATGCCTTTTCTGTTTTTTTTTTCCTTTGGACAGGAATGTTGGAATCTTAATTTTATGTTAACACTTGCTCCATTAGAGATAGCTAATCTATTTGACTTGAGGTTCTTAACATGGAAAACAATTTACTGATCGCTGTGACCTCTGCAAGAAAGGTATCCAAGTTGCAAGCTTTTGTGATGAGCCAACCCTACCTCATTTTTCATAGGGACAGGTTTCTTTGAAAACTAATCATACTTTTATGCCTAAAGTGGTATTCAAGCTTAATTTAAGCCAAATTATCCATTTTCCTGTTTTCTTTCCTGTACCTAAAAATGGGGGGGGGGGGTTACTCCATACCTTAGATGTCCGCAAACAACTCGGGTACTAACCTGATAGAACTAAATCTTTCAGATCTTCAGATAAATTGTTCATTTCTTGTGAATGTAAGAAGAGGATACAACCTGTGACAAAACAGACTATTTCCAAATGGTTTCCTAAGGCTATTGCCTTTTGTTATACTCACCATGACAAATATATTCCAGGCAAGGTTAAGGCCCACTCTACCAGGACCTTGACTTCATCAATGGCTTTTTGGAAAAGGTTGGATACTAGAAGCATTATAGAATCTGCTACTTGGTCCTCTGTACATACTTTTATAAAGCACTATAAGCCTGGTTCCTTCTCTAGGTCTAGATTAAGCTTTGCTAGGACTATTTTCCAGGTTCTTTTGGACCCTTCTCCTCCTCCTCCTTCCCCCTCCCAAGTATAGTTATGGCTACTACAGCAGTGATCAATATGAAGAACATAGTACAATTGTGTAAGTTGAACTGACCATAACAGTAGATGCTCGAATGATCACTGCTGCAGTAGCCACTCCCTCCCTTCACCCCCCTCTCTTGTTTTTGTTGTGTTTTTTTATGCCAGGGTGAGGACATGTATTCTTTGTTATTCCTAGCATTGTCCTTTCAGAGCTCACCCTCCCTCTCTCTGCTGGCAGGAAAGCTATGACGGGCTTTGCCCCCAAACCTTCCTTGTTGTCAGCTCATCTCGAGCTGCTTGATAGTTTGGGTGCATGGAAGGAGCACTGAATCTTTGGAAGCTGGCCAGCTGTTATATTCTTGGCAGAATACAGCTAAGGCTACTGCAGCACTGAGCATTCAAACATCTACTGCTATTGTTTGTTCAACATGCAGAACTGTACTTTCTTCCAGTTACTATGTGAAGTCCTCCAAGAGCACATTTTAGCATAAACAGCACCTGGATATTTCACTGCAGGCCCTAAATGAACCACATGCAACAATACAATACAAAATGATGTATTCTACATTTACACCCTGTCAATGCCTTTCACTGTACAGATTTCAGTGAACAGCCAGGTATATCTCTGAATATATGCTGTAACTAAACATATCAGATATATACCATATAACTATACTTAAAAAATAATAATAATTCTTATACATTGACAGTAGGCCTTGCACCACACAGTATAACCCACACTGTACTGCATGCATTAGTTATACTGTATGAGATTTTTACAACAAAGGTAATGTTAACCTGTATGTCATGGTCCATAGCTGTAGACTGGACACTGCTTCTTTGCCTGTGCAGCCATGTACTTTGCATGAGTCTGACACATCAAATCTTGTGTTACTGCTGCCAGCTGAACACCAACACTGTTATCAGTGGTGGAAGAACCTATAGCAAGAGCTCCACTGATCATGTTAAGCAGAATGCAACCTGTAGTAAACATCCAGCATGCAGTAGCAGTGTCATACTAAAGGGCACCCCTAGACTCATCTAGGTAATGGAAATTGGCTTTCCTCAGGTTAAACACTTGCTTTATGCCATCTGTGTCTAGAACAATGCAGTGTTTTACCTCCCATTCACAGCTTCAGTATGGTTACAGAAAGGTGCCATCAGTCACATGTCAAGTGGGTAGTCTGCAACACCTGGAAAAGGTGAAAAAAAGGGGGGACACAACAAGGGAATGGTGGTTTAAAAGTAAGCAATATATTTTCAAAAGTATAACTAACTACATAAATATATATATAAAAAGAATTTCCACTTATCTATAAGATAACCTCCTACCGTAAAGAAACAAGTAGTAGAGTGAGCTTGTGTGACAGATATATGAATCATGGGTACTGCAAGGATGCTGGGCTGACACATTCTGATGCACCCCACGCATCACACATTACCTTAAAGCTGATGGAATTATAGCCTTTCCTGTTTCAGTACCACTGTCCCTGTGGTCCTGATGGTTCCCTAATGGCAATTTGAGTGCAATCTATTGCATCAAAAACCTCAGGGAAATGTGTCATCCCTTAGAAGGCATTTAAGGTTCTGGTAAAGTCCTGTGGTGAAACTGGCAGATAAATATACTGATCTACACATGCCAAGAGTATGTAAAGGAACTGCTAAAGTATGCTTGAAGCAGAAGCCTTACATGCAAGTATAGTGACTTTAGAAAATATTTCTGGAACTTTACCCTCCATACAGTTCTGCACAACATGCATACGTAGATACTTTCCCCAAGTGTATCCATCCGTGTGTGTGCGTGTATGTATGCCCAGTTTATAAATTTTTGTCAAAAGCCTAAAACCGGTTTTATCATTCTGCTTTTATTTTTAGTGCATGTCCTGTTTTTCTGTTAACAGACAGTAATCTTGAAGTCATCTAGTCGAGGCACTAGTGTACTGCTCTTTTCATAGCTGAATAAAAAAATAAATGATAATTTAAGGAATTTCTTTACGTGTACTTACTTATAAATTATTTTTGTCCGACATAGTTCATTGGAGCTCACAGTTTTAAGCTAAAATGGATTACATGTTATGTCTATGTTTTATTTGAAGAAAGAATATGGTCAGAAAAAAATAAACCCCGTTTGAGATTTTTTTTTTTTTTGCTGTAAAGTTTTACATTAGACTCAGCAAGAATCTTTCTCTTTCTGTCTGTCACATTTGCTGCTGTTTAGAAGACAGCGTTCAAATTTTGATTTTATTGGCTTGGCCTTTGCTGGTTCAGGCTTAACCCTGATACTGTGAAAACAAAATGAATTGTATGTTGGACATTTTGATCCTTCAGTAGCTGGACAGTTTCTGTTTACTTTCTGTTTAGGCTGCCCTTCCAACCTGTTTGATTTCCCAGCATTCCTTTCTGCTGTATATGCATACAGACATACCCACAGTAGCCTTACTTTTTTCTGAAACACAAGTTCTTGTGTTAGAAATATATGGGCACAGTTTCAATAATACAGCTTTCCAGTTATGAATCAACAGAATAAATGATAAAGACAAACAAGTGAGGACAAATGCATGTTTTTTTCCTCACAAAATTTGCACTTGTTCTCATTTGGAATTCTGTTTTATTAGCCAACTCAATGACTGTAAACAAAGCTGCAAAGAATAACAAATATAGGTTGACCATTCTTTTACAAACCACATATTTTTCAGTATAGCCACCATCTGGAAGCCAAGGACTCGAGCATTTTGTAGCTCTCATGTAGGCGGCTGCTTGCACTTGAACTTGAACTCAAATGAGTTTGGGCAAGCAGTTATGTGGAGATCGAGAGGAATTTTAAGGTTAGGGAGTGGGATGGGGATTTTAGGGTTAAGGAGCAGGAATAGAGTTATAGGTTTAGGGAGCATAAAGGGAGTTTTAGATTCAGGGAGTGAGAGGGAAGTTTTAGGTTTAGTGAGTGATCAGTGAATTTAAGTTTAGGGAGGAAGCTGGAGTTTTAGACTTAGGGAGTGATCAAGGACTTTACAGTTAGTGATGGGGAATGGAGTTTAAAGGAAAGGGAGCAAGGACTCTAACTGGGAATTAGGTGGGAGTTTTTGGGTTAGAATTTAGGTTCTGATAAAGCTATAGAGTTTTATATGGTTGAGCATTAGAAGTGCTATTTAGAAACAGATTATCTAGCTACTGGGAGTTCAAGCACTTGTTTTCTCAAGCAAGTGGCAGCGAACAAGTGTGTCACAAGCTACTAGCACGTGACTCATTTGTGGACTAATTCTGCCATCCTGATTTTGAATTATCATAAGTACATTAAAGGTAGAAACAGATACCTTTTAATCTGTCCCTCTTAAAGCCCTGAAAAATAATCACCTCTGATGTGCAGTGGTTTACCTGTTCCTTAGCTATAGCAGTCATGTTCCCCTGTACCATTTGAGCATGGAGCTGAGCAGCAGATCTTTACTTTTCCATCATGGCTGACCACCCACTGAGATAAAAAGGAAGAGGCAGATTCATTTATCAGTAGTGTAGCTAAAGCAGGATGAGTAGGGTAACTGCCCTGGGTTGAAAGTGTTGGAGGGGAGTGCAGTCAGCCAATCCCAATGTCTCTTTAATGAAATACTAACTTTTAAAAGCTGGTATTCCATTTGCAGTCAAACCTGAACACTTTTATCACTCCATGTGCGGTATAAACTGTAGCAAGCAGTTTGCTACAGTTTAAAACAAAAAAAAATATTTTTTTAAAATAAAACCTCAACTCTGTATTGCTCAGTGCAAGCATGGTATAAGCTGTAGCAACTGCCTGCTACATTTGTAGCAAACAGTTTGCTACAGTTTAAAATAATAAATAATTTATTTTTAATAAAATATGTTGTAGGAGGATTGGTAGCAGGGCACAGAAATGTGACCTGAATGGCTGGGGCATCTGGTTACATGGTTGGTGTACCAGTAGTAGGAATATTTGTTTTTTGCTTTTTTTTTTCTTTTTACTGGAAGAGCTGGGGTGCATAGATCTAACTATAATAAGCCAATTGCTTACTACGTAGCATTTGGCTTATTACAGTGTGAGGCAGTGGTTCATAGTAAAGGCCTAGGGTGCTGGTTGAAGGAGCTATGCGTCTGTCATTAGCAGATATATGCTTTATATGAGACAGAAAAGTCATCTGTAAAGCTGTTGGAAGCATAAAAGTGCAAAAGAAACTGCTTAAATATTGATTTATTTAATAAATACTTATTGCAGTGATCACAAATGAGTCATCACCTGAGTATAGTTAGAGTCAACAAAACCAAACAAGATGTAACACGGTCACCATGTGTCTGGCATACAAGGCATCCTCTGACCCAATACTGGTGGATTTACTGCACATCAGCAAGTCATATGGCATCAAAAATACTCAGTCTATAGATCTAAACCTTTTTTGCAACATTAACAGAATGGGTTGGAGAAACGTGTATCTCACAGAGGATACCTTGCTCTGGAACAGATCCACATAAAACAAAGTTCATCCTTGAATCTATGGATGGTAAACACAAAATTTACCCCTGGACTGTCTCCTATACTACTAATAGACAGGCAGCTTCTAAATACTATATCCAATGCATGGGTCCCCTCAAATTATCTATGGTATTATCCCAGTTATTTTCCTTATGGGGTAATATAAAATTATCAACCATGGGATGGGTAAGGTCAGTCTCAAACCAAATGGAATGGGTTAATTCAAACACAGAAAGGAAAATTGGCTAGGCATTTAATGACCTGTAAGGGCAGCTAGCATAGCACTTACTTATTAACCTATGAACTTATGTACCAAAACTATGTATTTGCAGTAGATAATATACAGAACACTGAACCTCACCATTGTGCACATACACGATGCAGATACTATTTACTTGAGTACTGGCTAAAATCATGAACAGAGATAGAATGTTTTCATTATGCTGGGAAAAATAACAGAAAATCATGAATTTGGACTCGAGTATTGGAAAATCATGCAATTTTCATGGAATTTGTCATTTTAGTTCATAATACTTATTCACCACAAGTTGTATTTTCTCTCATATTTACTAGTTAATAATACTGTCAGTTTGTACCCAGATTTCATTTTGTGTGTGTGTGTGTGTGTGTGTGTGTGTGTGTGTGTGTGTGTGTGTGTGAGAAATGAAAACTGTTCACTGATTTTAACATTTAATGAATTGATGTTCAATGTAAAGGGGTCGATGAATAGGTATTTGTGAAAATAAAACTTCAATTAAGTTATATAGACCCCTATTTGTTTTCTTACTGTAAAGCAGATTTGACAGTGATTTCCATATCCAAAGCTGGTTTTGTTAAACAGATTTTTACCACTAACCCCATTCCCTCTAAAAAATATGAAAAAGGTTTTGACAGGTTGGGGAAGAATGTAAGGTGCATCATTATGATCACTGCTGCAGTAGCCTAAGCTGTGTGGATTTTATCCTGCATAACCAATATGACTTAGGCTACTTACAGCAGTGATCATTTGAAAATCTACTGTTATTATAAGTTTACTTACACACCTGTACTTTCTTCTGCCACTTTAACTTTTAAAATTACAAACTGTTTGGCTCATATATTAAAGTTTTTGCTTTTATCATTTGAGAAGATGCAACATTAATGGTTAACCTTGTCTCTTCTGAGGTAAAAACATTTCCTTGAATCTCTGTTTTATAACTGCTTCTCATGTTACTAAGAATGTTTGAAGGTGTGCTTATTATGCTGCTGATGTCACTCCCAGAATTGCTGCTTCTGCGTCAGTCATGAGAAGATTTGCTTAGCTTCATTGTGAAAACAGAGGTGACCTCTGTCTGGCATACAAAGCAATCATAGACCCCGCCTTGATGGCACTATCTGCAACTCAAGCTCTACTCTAGTAACCCGCACACACCACCTCAACCTGGTCCATGACATTAATAGAACTTGTTGGCCGGACAGATTTCTATGGAGTGGACTCCCTCTCCATGTCAAGAAGAGTACCTCATTAACCCTTTTTAAGTGCAAACTGGATAACTGGATGGGGCATAGAAAATACACCACTGGGATTCCACCTGTGTCCCTGCTGGATAGGAGCATCTGGTGTTGACTTGTCGAACATGGGCTAAATTCTTGACTAGGATTGTAAGGGCCTCAGTTCCAATAACCTACATCCTTATGATCCTATAAAAATCTTCATGAAGATGTTCAGGCTGAAGCTTTTAAAATTTTCCCTTAGATAAGTAATGTTTGTTTGGTTATTTTACAACTGAGGTGCTCAAAAAGTGTGATGAAATGGGAATGTTGATTCAAGGAATTACTGAAATTTTTTTCAAGATGAATAAAAAATTCCTCCTGAGTTCCATTATTCAATAAGTAATTCAACCAGCAAGGTGTCCTTAAACAGGATTTTAAAAACAGTATCAAGGAACTTGTAAACAGAAAGGAAAATCTTCAGATAATCAAGAATAGTCCACCTCATCAGCATGCATATTTACCTTCTCAGGCTTCCCTCCCACCCTGGAAATCTCTCCTTCTCTTTGAGTCTTCATCTTCCATTATGTTTCAGACAAATGAGATCTAAGTGTAATTCAGGAGAGGTATACTTGACAATGGGTATCCCTTCCTACTTTCCAGGTGATTCCTCCTTATCAGTAAACCAAGTCTCCCTGTTCCTTCTGATTCTGAAACAAGTGATTTTCAGTGGTAGAATGATTGCCTTCATGCTAGAAGGGCAATGGCCTTTATTCAAGGATATTTTTTCTGGTAGCAAAGAGTGAAGAAAATTAGAAGCCTGTGCTAACCTTTCCTTTCTAAATATTTTTGTCAAGATTCCAAAGTCCAAGGAAACGTCCATGATGTCTGCACACTGATCAACAGCTTAATTTTAGCTCTCCAAGGATGAATAAAGAAACTGAGAAGTAATCAGTGATATTGTCAGCTTGAGTAAAATTCAGGTACTGGCTATTAAGTACACTACCTGGCTGCCACCATAAAAGAAATTTAAAGAACCTGAAAGAAAATCAACTGGAAAAGATAAAGAGAAAACACTAGCTGGTAAGAATCCTGCTGCTGTTCAGCAAAAATGTTTCACAACTTTGGTACAAGAGATGGTTTCTGGTAATTTAGAGGAAAAAGAAATCAAATGTACTTAGACAGGATTAAATAAGTGAAATACTGAAGGAGTATGTCAGTGCACGTAAAGGGCTGGAACAATAGAAGAAGCCTTAACTAGCTATTCATCTGAACTGGTAAAACTGAAAAAAATCAGTGGCTGAAATGAAGAAAAGGCTGGCTGAGTATGAGACTTCACAAGAAGAGCTGTTTCAAAAAAGGGTAGAGTTAGAAAATAAAGCATGCCGAGAAAACCTGATATTTTCTGCACTATCAAAAAAAAACTGAAAAGAACAGGCTGTATTAATTTTATGAAGGCACAAGTAAGCAACTGGACTGGTATTCCATAGTAGGACTGGTTAATAGAAAGGGCATATCAAATGTATGCTCCCAACCTGGCCATGAGAAACTAGCAGCAACCTGTGTTAGTAAAGCTGAAATCATACCAGCAAAAAGAGTTGATCCTGACAACACTATTGCAGAAGGGATAAGTGTTAAAAACTGGAGACAGTAGAGTGATTGTGGAAAATGGTTATTCGATGTACACTAGGCAGAAGAGAAGCAAATTTATTCCAGCAATAAGGGAATGTTGATAGACAGGTCTGAGATTTAAGCTGCTGTACCCAACTGTCTTCATAGTATTTTTTTCCTGGGGAATCAAAGACATTTTTGATGCAGAACAGGGAAAGCAGAAAATAAAAAAATATATCCAACAAAAAGTGAGCCAGCAAATAGAAGGGGGCTCTGCTTTGCATCCTTCTGGCAATAAAGCTCATATAGAGACTTTGCCAATAAAACCTTTTCCAGTGTTCCAAAAGAAAAATCTTGAGAGACAGGAAAAAGCATAGGAGTTGAGTAGAAGAATCAGGAGTACCTTGGACGTGTACCAGAGTTTGGTAATGGGATATGGAGATGAACAAGAAGAAGACCAGCACTGAAATTAGGGAATAAATGGAAGACTATAAAGCATTAATCACATTTGTGAAATATGTCTTTGCAAGAAAAAGTGATTGAGAAAGACTGGACTTTTGTTGACTTTGTTAAACTTGTCGGTAGACTGTAAAGCATATACTACCCTTTATGTCTTTAATGTTTAGAGGACACTAAAATAGGAAAAAAGCAACTGTAAGTAAAATATTTTTTTTTCTTATTGGTGTTTGTATAAAACATTTAATGATATAAACTGAATTATATATATATATAGTAAAGCAGTTTTTTATAGTGTGAAGTTATGGGGTATTTTAAACGTTGGCTCTGTCTCTTCAATGACTGTTATTTCAATGACTGTGGTTTGTGGTAATGATATTAAAGTAAACAAAAAATGTTGGGGTGGGGGTATAAAAGTGCACTGGTTGTGTTATATGTATAATTAAGATATTTTCTCTTATTTTTACAAGGGTGAATATCTAGATTTATGTCATTGGCTTAAGCAATAAGCATGTTTTTTTGTAAGTAAGCAGGCTTGAAAAATAAGACAAATGATGAAAGCCATGAAAAATTCCTAGCTACTTACATTTGCAATGCTATTAGCTTGTTTTTCCCATTAACAAATGTGTGGGAGTCAAAAAGTATATTACTATGGCAGCTGTACATTCTGTCCTGAGTGAAATTTACAAAGATTCATTGACGACTACTTTTACATGGAATTGAGCTGTCTGCGGGTGCAAACAAATAATCTTAAGAGTTTTGAGCATTCTTTGCTAAAAGAGCTATAAACGTTTAAAGAACAGTGGCAAGCAGTTCAGCAAAAAATAAAGGTTTAAATTATTGTACATGAATAAGAGATAACAGCCTCTCTAGCAGCCTGAATACCTTAGTGTACAACTTAGTTTTATTTAACGATAACCAGTGCACTTTTTTCTTTTGGGTAAAAGTTAATGTTTTCTGAAGGCATACAAGCCATGTTTCACATTCGGAAGGGGGAAAGAGAGAAGAAAAAAACAGCATTCAGTGTAGGGGGAATACAGGCTGCAGCATGTGCTTTAGCATTGTTAACCTTAATTTTAGGTTATGTAATGCCTTTGGGTGCAGCTGTCAATTTAGAGCAATTGTTACTATCAGGAGGGTTAAACTTCATGTTTTGAAGATATACATTGCTTTCTATGTTCTAAGTTAATAGGTGATCGGGGAGTTTTGAATATGTATTTATGTTTTTTAGGTTTTCCTTAAAACAAAAAGTCTTAAAAAATATGACAAAGGTTCAAATGGAGATGAGAAGAAAGATTTGTATAAAAAATTAACCTGCCAGACATTAATGTGTGTGCATGTAACACAAAAGCTGGAAATATTTAAAAAAAAAACTGACAAATATAATGGGTGGGAACAACATCTTTGTATCATAATGGCTGCTACACTATCCATATTATCTTGGAATGGAAAAAGGAAAAAGTATTCAATTATATTAATTGCTGAGTGCAATGATGCAGGAGACACATTTGTAAATAAATAAGCATGTGAATTTGACAAAGAAAGGATTTTAGAGTGAATATTCAGCATAATATCAGGAATAAAGGAAAAGGGGAGTAATTATATTAATTGCTAGAGGGGCTCCAATGGTGATATAAAACAGAAAAAAATACAACAATGGCAGATTTGTGGTAATAAGGGTCTGTTAGCAAGAGATGAGGATTACTCTGACATGTATTTATATTTCAGCAAAAATTGCTATTATGAAGCTGAAGAAAATTTGGGGAGAAATAATCAACTTTCAGTGGGAATATCACTTATAGATGAGGACTGAAACTTGATTTGCAGTAGTGAGGATTATCAGGAGACCAAGAAAGCAAAATATAACAAAAAATGGAGCACAGACAGAACTTACATATTATTCAACAAGGTAAAGTAACTGGCCTAATGCACTTGATTGAAAGCTTCCACAGATATCCAATAACTATTTCAGATTATGCACCAATAAAAAAACAAGAAAAAAAATGCAGGGTAATGGAGTACAAATGATACATTGTTGCTACCCAACCTACCAGTTAAAGAAGTGGAATTTAAGGAATGGGTAGTGTAAATTGTCTGAGAGTTATTTGGGAAGATAGAAATATCTTCACTTCAGAAGTTATTGAGTGGGATAAAATGAAAATGGAGTTTAAAAATCGGGTAGAGGTAATAGAGAAAGAGATATGGCTACAAAGTAATAGGAATTATTTAGAAGGGCTTCCAGAGTTTAAAGGATTATAGAATAAGGGAAATCTCACAGAATATGAAGAGGCAAAAATGCAAAGTGGTAAAGAGAAGAGAATGGAGTTTCTAGATAATATCTACATGTTTAGAAAGATTGCTGGTAACAACTACTTTTTGATAATAACTCCAGAGTACAGAAACTTTAAGATCAATGACATAAGCAACAGAAAGTAGAATGGGTTGCCATCAAAGTATAAGAAGAAAAATAACCAGAAATGTTATGGATGTATTAGTGATATTTTGGAAATTTTATGAAATGTTGTATAAAGTAGAGAAATGTGGAAATAAAGAGCGCAAATGGAATTATCTGTAGAAGACTTATTTATGCCAAGGTTAGAGGTGGATGAGGTTCGACAATTAACAGTTAACACAGAAGGAGGTGAGATAAAAATAGTGATGTAAAATCAATTTTCAGGAAAGTCTCCAGGAATAGATCATATTCATGTAGAAGCTTAGATATTGGGAGGGAAGGAAGTGATAAAGATCTGGAAGATTTTATTAAACAGTATTTTAAAAGGAGGTGAAGCACCAACATCCTGGAAGCTGTGATGGCTGTATTACCTAAAGACAGTAAAGTCCCATTAGACACAGCTTCATATTGATCCATTTAAATTTTAAAACAAGATTATAAAGTGCTTATGTTTATACTAGCTGAACAAATGTCAAAGGTATTGCCAAACTTGATTGATATGGATCAATGTTGTCTTGCACAGAGAGGCAAACACTGGACAATATTAACAGAACAAAGATGATGCAGAGTGAAGAAGAATGTAAGAAAATACTGCTATTAGTGGGTTGTGGTGCAGAGAAAGCATTCAATAGAGTAAGCCGGTATTTTGACTAGGGCAATGTAAGCATTTGCTTTCCCTGATAAAATAATAAAATTAATTAGGAAGATATATAAAGGATCAGAGGCAAGAATTAAAGTGGGAGGGTTCCTCTCTGATAAGTTGCATTTGAACAATGTAACCAGGCAGGGTCATTTTCCAATTTATTATTTGCTTTATATTTAAAACTATTGACATGGACAGTAAGGGATCCCGAAGTTTAAGGATATAACTGGTATGATAATCAGTAAAAGTTGGCTGTATTTGCAGATCATATTATTTTGTATCTGATAAATCCAGAAAATGACATCTCAGTGTTGTGGACCATTTTCAGACAGTTTAAAATCTTTTGAGGATATAAAATTAATTAAGATAAAACAAATGCTATAACCATAAATTAGGTACTGACACTTTTCAGCAAAACCCATACTTATGGGGAAGTGATAAAGTATTTAGGAGTATGCATTAAAAGGCTTCTGTTATAGCAGCTGTGATGATGTGAGTTATTGCCAGCTATGCCAGGATAAGTAGGGCAGTAGACTTGTAACATATGCCAGCATAGCTAACTGGAGCTTTGTAAAGAATTATGTCATTAGTATATCAAACTGATTTGTACAGATGCTTGTGCTGAAAAAGTATTTGTAAAGTTGCATGTGTTAAAATGTATCAACAGTATGCCCTGCTGGGCAGAGAAGAAATATATATGTATGCCAGACTGTAATGTTGTAAAAGAGGATACTGGAAGAGAAGAGGTTAATCTCAGTCCAGCTAACGTTGGGCCATGAAGATTGTATCTCACAGGTCTCAATGCAGCCAGAAACAAAAAGTCTGTACTAGGAAGCCTTCTGTATTGTCCCCTAGCAGTGAATTAATTGCTATCCTGGAAGGGTGGAAGTGTTAAAATAGTTTTATGGGTTCCAGTTGTTATAACACATCTTAGCAAAGCTCTGTCTGTGTGTATGGTAACACATATGTGCAGGATTCTGGTTAAGTTTCTAGTAAAAGGGGGTAGTATGGGTGCTAGAAGTCAGATGACCAGATGTATGTGATGTCATTCTTAATATAGCTATGAAATGATGTTTTAATACTAGATGAGACAGAAGTCTCAGAGCAGTCTGTTCTTGAAACCTGACAAAGAAGGATTCCTCACAACTTCCTCATGCCTTGCTTTAGTAAGTAACTGAGGAATAGAAATGCTTTAGATCAGTCAGGAAAATATAGTGAGATTAGTTAAGTACTGTCTTTCTGTATCTGTGTGAATCTATCCATCTGTGCTGTTTTTAATATTTCCTGTGATTTAGACTCTGGTGTTTATTGTAAATAGATATTCACTATTTTCATGTTCTTTTATCATTTATTATTAAATATATTTAAACTTCTCATTATGACTGGTCCTTTAGAGAATATTTTAATATTTGAGAGTACTTATATTAATTTGGTGACACTGTAGCCACTCCTGAGAGCCTTGCCACATTGGACAAACATGACCATTTGTATTAATATTAATTTAACTTAGTATAATTAGATACCCTTGTAAGAGCCTTAGAGTAGTTGGCTTTGGATTGTTTGCTGACAGTTACTACCTTATACTCTGGACAAAGGATAACAGAGTGAGTAAATCTGTGCCAGCCTTTCCCAGGTGTGTGTATGTGTGTGTGTGTGTGTGTGTGTGTGTGTGTGTGTGTGTGTGTGTGTGTGTGTGTGTGTGTGTGTGCACACGCATATCAAATCTGAGTGTGTCAGCTACTTGGAGCAGGGACACAGAGTACTGGTTTCACATAGAGGGTGTTGTAGACTTGGCCTGGACACTCAGCTGAGGACTCAACTCTATAGCTGCACCAGTGGGGGGTTTTACTAGGGACATGGAGGGGGGAACCCAGACTCCAGACTGAGTGTGGTCCCTATGTGCTGTTAAGGGAAATTGCGCTTGATGCAGAGAACTGCATCTGGAAATACTGTGTATCTATTTTTTGTTCCAAGTGAATACCCCTCACCCATGTCATTGGTGAGGATTCAGGTTCCTTGATTACTGACCCAGAGGGGGAGACATTACATATTGGAGAGCAGTGCTGTGGATATTAATTGAACTTCTGTAGACTGTAGGCAGTTGTCACTGAAGCGTGTGTACTCTCAGCAGCCACAAGGTAAACATACAGAGTTTCATTTTCACAACAGTTTTTTTTTATTGTTTTAGTTTAGTTCAGTCATTGAAAGCAGGCAAATATGTCACCAGAGGATTATGGCAAGCTGACAAAGAGCCAATTGGCCAAGGTATAAGAAGCCAAAGGACTGGAGCTTGCCAACCTGACTAAAGAGGAAATTATTTCAGCCTTTCTCACATATAAGACAGGCAACCAGGAAGACAACCAGTCTTGTGATGGTGATTTGCAGCTGTCAGAAACAGGACAGTGCACCTTTTCCTCAGAGGACTTAAAACTCCGTCTGGAGTTAGAGACTTGAACTGGAGGCCAAACATATGGAATTCGAATCAGCAGAGACACTGTGCCATTTGGAGGCTGAAGAAAATGAGAAGCAACGTCAACATGAGAGAAAGATGCCGACTCTTCATCAGGGTCATGGAGTAATGGGGAAGGGAATACTCCAGAAGCAATAAAGGTCAGTAAATTTCTTCCACGGGTTAGACAGAGTGATAATTTTGATAGTTTTATTCATGTATTTGAAAGAGTATGTAAACAGTGTAATGTTGGCCAAGGGCTCTGGATATGCTTCCTGACCCCCTTACTCCATGGTAAAGCTGTAACTGCTGTTTCTAAATTGTCTGATACTGATTGTTTAAATTATGATAAAGTCAAACGGTGTTTATTAGAATGCTTTAAGTTAACATCTGAAGTTTACAGAAAAAAGTTTTGTGAGCATAGGCACAAGGCAGATGAAAGTGTATATGATTGTGTTGCTGAGCTAAGCACTTATTTTCATATGTGGGTGAGTGGGTGCCAGGTCACCACTTTTGAAGGGCTGACAGACATTTTGGTGAGGGAACAAGCCCTTTGCACTTTGCCCGAGGACATGAGAATCTGGTTGGCAGACTGGGAGTGTAACTCTGCAGATGAGCTGGGGAAAAAAAGGGTCTCTACTTAGCAAGCAGACATCACTGCACAAGAAGGGGATACCCAAATGCTGCACATGGACATAAGGGAACCCATGGTGGGCAGCCTAAACCACCCCAACAGAGTCCAGCGGTAACAGGGGACACCACTAGTTCAGGCACACAGCCAGGGTCAAGGGTTAGATGTTTTAAATGTAACCAGTGAGGCCAAGTATCATATAGATGTCCATGGAGGCAATGTGGGGAACAAAGGGAGGGTTAACTAGCAAGCAGGAACAACAGTATGCCAGTGGTAAGTTGTCTGGAGACAGCAGAGTTACCAAACTATCACCAGAATTTATATCCTATCTTAGTGGATGGACACTGTTGAGAGACACAGCCTCTGACATTACTATTGTGAAGCCTGCAGTGGTTAAAGAGGAGCAGTACTTGCTTGGGCCATCCACTCCAGTCAGAACCTTAGGAGGGACCCCATTCAAAATACCTTTGGCCAGGGTTCACTTTGAGTGGGAGGGTGGAAAAGGAAGCAAGCAAACAGGTGCATTTGAGGATATCTTTGTAGATGTCTTGATAGGGAATGATTTTGATAATGCAGTCCCTTGTGTGCATGCAGTTAGGCTTGGAGACAGGCATGTGGGTCTGGCAGCATGGGAGAGACCCAGCCATACCCCACACCTGAAGCCAGGGCTAGTGAGGTGGCTATTTCAGAAGAGAGCTATCCTGTAGCTGTGAGCCCTGAAGGTGATCCACAGCTGCTGGTAGGTACTGATGTTACTTTGGACAGAGTGACTGCAATGGCAGAGCTGAGAGTAGTACCCAGGTGGACAGTAAGGCAGCACTGTCAGAGGATACAGACTTCCTGGTCACAAAGATAAAGGTGAGGTAGGTTTGAGTCTTGGACCTTACACTGCGAAGCTTGAGGGAGGTAGCTAGGAAGGCACCTGACTTTCAAGGAAAAGGAGACTCTGTATATTGGAATAAAGGGTTACTATATAGAGAGTAGACCTCTGAAGAAGGGCTGGAGGTTGAGGTAATACAGCAGTTGGTAGTGCCCAGAGCCTACTATCTAACACTTCTAGTTATAGCCTATGACATTCTTTTTGCAGGTCATATGGGCATAAAGCGTACCAAGAGACATATTAGGCAGAACTTTTATTGACCTGGAATTACAAGGGATGTAACAGGGTACTGCAGGACCTGTGAGCAGTGCCAAAAAGTAGACAAGGCTGGAGACAAGGTCAAAGCTCATTTGATGCCTTTGTCTGTGATTGTGGAGCCATTTCAGAGGGTAGCTATTTATATTAGGGGCCTCTGAGTACCCCAAGTTCCACAGGGAAGATGTATATCCTGCTGGTAGTGGAGTATGCTTCTAGATACCCTGAGGTGGTGGCTCTGTCTTCCACAGAGGCAGAAAAGATGGAAAATGATTTGTTAGAGATTTTCAGCAGGGTAGATTTCCTGAGAGAAGTACTGACCGAAAGAGGTATCAATTTCATTTCAGAGTTGCTGTCTTGGCTGTGGGAGCGCTGTGGGGTGAAACAGCTAAAGACCACCCCTACCACTCCCAGACTAATGGTCTTGTGGAGAGGTTAAACTCTGCACTAAAGACCATGCTACTGGAATTTGCAGGTCAGTTTAAGAGAGAGTGGGGCAAATATTTTCCCTCTGTTTGTGTACAGAGAGTTATCCCAGGAATCCACATGTTTTCACCATTTGAGTTATTGTATGGGCACAGAGTGAGAGGGACTTTAGATTTGATTCATAATGAGTGGGAGGGTGAGTGTGAAACTGACAAGGAGTATGTTGTGGCATATGTTCTAAACCTCAGGACAAGGCTTGGGAGGCTTGTGGGCTTGGCCCAGGAGAACCTGGCAGGAGCCCAGCAGCAGAAAAAGGTCTGGTATGACAAGGAATGTTTGAGCCTGAGAGTATGCTATGGAACAGAAGGTTATGGTGCTCATTTCTGTTAGACACAATAAGCTGCAGGCAGCTTGGGAGGGACCCTTTGAAGGGATAAAGATGGTCATTGATGCTAACTACATGGTAAATCTGTTAGGCAGGAAGCAGGAGCACAGATTACACTATTTAACATGATGAAGCCTTACCATGATAGAGAGGCCCTTGTGCTGAGTATTTGCAGTGGGTTGCAGGAGGAGTCTGAGGAGGATATATGCCTGCAGAGAGCCAGTCAGCAAATTGCCAAGTTATTAAGGTGGAGCCTAGGTTGCAGGCATATAACATGACAGTGCAGCACTGTATTGGGGTCAGCAATGCCAATGCAGATGGATTCTCAAAACAAGGTACGGGTTAGTATATTCCCAGACAAGCTAATTTCTCTCAAGCCATGTTTCTCCAGGGTCACTTGAGAAACTAACTTGGGTCTTCAAAGTGAGGAGAGATGTGATAATGTGAGGTATAGCAAGCTATGCCAGGAGAAGTAGGGCAGTGGATGTGTAACATATGCCGACATAGCTAGATGGAGTTTTGTAAAGAATTATCTCATTTGTATATCAAACTGATTTGTACAGATGCTTGTGCTGAAAAGGTATTTGCAAAGCTGCCTGTGTTAAAAATGTATCAATAGTGTGTTCTGCTGAAGAGAGAAGAAATATACATGTATGATAGACTATACTATTGTAACACAGGATATTTGAAGAGAAGAAGTTAATCTCAGTCCAACTAACTTTAAAAAACAGTGTGAAATGAAGTTACTTAATTTAGGCCTTAAAGATTGTATCTTGCTGGTCTCAGTGCTGACAGAGACAAAAAGTCTGTACTAGGAAGCCTTCCTTATTATCTTTAGCAGTGAACTAATTGCTACCCTGGAAGGGGGGGAAGTGTCAAAATGGTTTTATGGATTCCAAAGCCTATAACACATCTTAACAAAGCTCTTTCTGCAACCCACTGCAAATACTCAGCACAAGGGCCTCTCTATTTGACTTCGTTTGGGAACCAGAAGTCAAATGACCAGATGTATGTGATATCATTCTGTACTCCAGCTGTGAAATCATGTTTTTATACTAGATGAGACAGAAGTATCAGAGCACTCTGTTCTTAAAACCTGACAAAGAAGGATCCCTCACCTACTTCACATTGCCTTGCTCTAGTAAGAAACTGGAGAATAGTAATTTTTTAAATCAGTCAACAAAATATAGTGAGATTAGCAATGAGGAAAATATAGTAAGATTAGTTAAGTACTGTCTGCATCTGTGTGAATCTATCTATCTGTGTTATTTTTAATATTTCCTGTGATTGAAATTCTGGTGTTTATTGTAAATAGATAGTTAGAATTTTCATGTTCTTTTATTATTTATTATTAAACATATTTAAACTTCCATTATGGCTGGTCCTTTAGAGAATATTGTAACCTTTGAGAGCCCTTATATTCATTTGGTGACACTGTGGCCACTCCTAAGAGCCTTGCTGCATTGATCAAACACTACCATTTATATTAATAGTAATTTCAGTCAGTATAATTGGGTATCATTGTATTAGCCTTAGAGTAGCTGGCTTTGGAGTGCCTTTTGGCAGTAATTACCTTATAGTCTGGGTAAAGGGTAGCAGAGTGAGTAAGTATATGCCAGCTTTTCCCAGGTGTGTGTGTGTGTGTGTGTGTGTGTGTGTGTGTGTGTGTGTGTGTGTGTGTGTGTGTGTGTGTGTGTGTGTGTGAAAATCAAATCTCAAGGAGTATGTGTGTCAGCTACTTGGAGCAGGGACACAAACCACTGGTTTCCCAGAGAGGGTTTTGGAGGCCTTGGCTTGGACAGTTGGCTGAGGACTCAACTCTATAACTGCACCAGTGGGGAGTCTTACTGGGCTGGAGAGAGAGAGGGGGAAACCTAGACCCCAGACTGAGTGTGTTCCCTGTGTGCTCTTAAGGGAAACTGTGTTTGATGCAGAGAGTTGCATCTGGAAATACTTTGTGCATCTATTTTTGTTCCAAGTGAATGTCCTTCACTGGTGTCAGTGGTGAGGATTCAGGCTCCTTGATTACTGGCCCAGAGTTTGGGAGGTCAGAGCAGCTAAGGGTATTTGGGAAGAGACTAAATGAGAGATAATACAGAAACATAGAAACTGGAAGATATTTTTTATAGATATGGATAGTAAGATACAAGCAGTAAAAATGTTGTTGGTCCCTTTAGTTTTACAGTGGATATAAAATGTTTATATACCCCATCCTTCTAGGACAGCTGAACTTAATTTCTTAATTTGAGGTTAATCAGAGTTTCTTTAATTGATGGCAGGTGTGTACCCAAGAAGACTGAATGTTGTAATTGAAACAAAAGGTGCTTCAGCAAAGTATTAGTTTAAGGGTGTGCACGCTTATGCAACCAGTGTATTGTATGCTTTTCATTTTTTATATTTTTTCCCTAAAAGATTTTTTTGTTTTTCAATTGAATTGTACAGGTTATAGGTCACATTGAAGGTGGGAAAAGTTTTGAATTATTTATTGTGGTCTCATTTTTTATATCACAAAACCTGACATTTTAACAGGGGTGTGTAAACTTTTTATATCCACTGTTTATATGGGTCAGGCATATTTTTATCAACTAGAGGAGAAGTTGTGGACAGTAATAATTATAATTAATAATAAAGAGTTGAAAGAATTTTCTGGGAGAGGAAGTAGGCAACAGTTAAGTGGGATAAGTTGATACTTCCAATAGAACAAGGTGGATTAGGATTATCTGAAGAGATGTTTTAGAGTTTCACTCTTAAGACATATACATGTATATATATATATATATATATATATATATATATATATATATATATACATGTATATATAACACTAGCAGAAGATTATAATTCAAAATAGAAAGGGATGATGATGATGATGAAGTGTGTGTGTGTGTGGGGGGGGGGGGGTCATGAAATAGAGAGAATGAGATTTTGGATGCAAATCCTTAATGAGAATAATAACTATCTTACAGAATATAATATTCATAAAGTAGTAGAAAGTATTTTGAGAACTAAGCTAACACAGGGATGTAGAAAGGCGATTTCAACTTGGGATGACTGTAAGCTTTTAATAATTTATAGTGCCCAAGCTGCTGAGCGTCCCTGGTCCCCAGCGCCTTTAAGCTACCTTCCCAGCTCTCTAATGCCCATATCATGTCCAAGACACTGACTCCTCTGGCCTGTCGAAAAAGGAATCATTCCAACCAGTGGTTACATCACAGGGCATCCTATCCTTGTTCCCCAAATGTTTAAAGGAAGCAAGAAAGTATGCGGTTTTCCTAAACCTAACAGTAAACTATAGAGTTGTTTAATTACTGTTCCCAGCTCTCTAATGCCCATATCCTGTCCAAAACACTGACTCCTCTAGCCTGTCAAAAAAGGAATCATTCCAACCAGTGGTTACATCACAGTGTCTCCTATCCTTGTTCCCCAAAAGTTTAAAGGAAGCAAGAAATTCCCAGCTCTCTAATGCCCATATCCTGTCCAGGACGCTGACTCCTCTGGCCTGTCGAAAAAGGAATCATTCCAACCAGTGGTTACATCACAGGGTCTCCTATCCTTGTTCCCCAAAAGTTTAAAGGAAGCAAGAAATTCCCAGCTGTCTAATGACCATATCCTGTCCAGGACACTGACTCCTCTGGCCTGTCGAAAAAGGAATCATTCCAACCAGTGGTTACATCACAGGGTCTCCTATCCTTGCTCCCCAAAAGTTTAAAGGAAGCAAGAAAGTATGTGTTTTTCCTAAACCAAACAGTAAACTATAGAGTTGTTTAATTACTGGTAGGTAGTTGAAAGGTTGCTTCCTAAACCTAATAGTAAACAATAGAGTTGTTTTAATTACTGGTAGGTAGTTGAAAGGTGGCTTCTAAGCCAGGACAGTCAGCAGCTTTACCCATTAGCCTGTGCACCCTTCCTCCCATTATTTTAAAGCTCATTCCATTACTAGTCTCACCTATTGAACCCCTGGACAGACCTCTCCCTCTTACTTTCTACTACTGCAATATTGGTTTGACCACTACGTGACACTCTTGCCCAGTTCTAGTGCCCTTTATCTATCCCACTATCCCATAGCATCATCTAAAAGTCCTTGTCTTATCCCCAGTTTTGCTGCTATTAAAACCCACTTTTATCTTCTTACCTCTACCTGTAGCTTATAGCCTGCATATTATCTTATTTCTCTATCCATAGCATATTCAAATATATATACTTGTCCTAATATTGCTGCTTCTTAGCCCACTTGTTATCCTAACCTCTCCTCTTACCTATAAAGTTACTTACCTTTCCTAAAAGCTCCTTTCACTGATTGATTTTTCTTCTTATGCTTCTTCCTTCTCTTGTCTCCACCCACTCCGTTCACCCAGGGGGCTCACTGTGCTCCCCTGCCCTACCCCCAGTTCCCACCCACCCCCAGTGGTTCTACACTTACACTTCCTAAACCACTCCCCCTTACCAAACCAACAAATCAGATAATTCTACTAACCTAACCTTTTACACCACACCCATTCTTCCACATAACCTATCATTATCTCCCATTACTTAGAGTAATATAACCTATTTCTCTTATCTTTACTTTAACTTATACCGGTCTTACTGATCATATAGCACCTATAATCAAACTCAGCATCATGCCTATAGTAACTAACCTTACCTCTACCATAATATTTCTCACTGCCATACTTGTTCTAACCTCAGCATATCTCCTAACCTCCTTCCAACATCTGAATTATTCTCAGTTTCACTATCCTCATAAACAAACAACCATACAATCTCTCACTACCTCTCTCAGTCATATAAATATAACATCCACACCAAGCTACCTACTACCAAAGTACCACAGACTGGTTCACATTAAATACAATACCATAATAACCAGAAAAGTCCCGTACCATATCAGTAACACACATAATCCTTTGCTCAGGCTTAAGAGACAATCCTTAGAAGATGGAGACATCCATCCTAATCCAGGGCCAACCAAAGTCCTAACCATTAACTCTCATACTCTCAATCCCTCTATCCCACTCTCCCCTACAAAACTCCCCAACTCACTCCTGATAGCACATCTCAATATCCGTAGCGTAAATAACAAAGTGGCCCACCTCCATACTCTCTTGGATGTATACTCCTTTGACATCCTATGTTTAACAGAAACATGGTTAAAGCCTGGAACTCAAGATAATGAAATCATACCTCCAGACTACAATATAGTGAGACATGATTGCAACAGAAGAAAGGGTGGGGGAGTAGCAATTCTATTCAAAGACACCCTAATAGTTACCTCTTCATCCTACAACCCTCCTATAGACAGTAATGCTGAGGTTCTCATCTCCAAAATTCAGCTCAACTCTAATAAAGCCATATATATCATATGTATCTGTTTACCTCCTGGGAACAACATCTGCACATTAGAAAATATACTTAACTGGGTCGCTTCAACCTTCCCACAAGAAACTATAATCCTAGGGGACTTTAATATTGATTGGAAGAGCATCAATACTGAACATCCAACCTCTCATATTAACCTTCATGGCTTCTCTCAAACCATTACCTCCCGTACTAGAATCAACAAAGCAAATAAAAAAGAGACTACCTTAGACTGGATACTTATTAATAACTTCCACCAAACTTATAAGGTAGGAACCCCCCCCCCCCCGATGATTTAAGTAATCACTCATTGACCTACATAATCAGGGAAAGGATTAATATTTCTCACCCCACAAAATGTAGGACTATTCGGAACAACAAGCATTTTAACTTAGGACTATTCCAAAGTGAACTTAGTGCTTGCAATTGGTCTCCCCTAAAAACCCTCCCACTTGAAGAGGCTGTTAAATACTTCAACTCTAGATTCTTAACTATCCTTGAACAGCATGCACCTAAGTGTGCCGTCAGAATTAAGTCAAAACTAGCACCTTGGCTATCTAAAGAAACCAGGCAGAAAATCATACACAGAAATAAAACCTGGGCTAGGTGACGAAACACCAAAAATACAGCAGATCAACAACTATTTAGACAGCTGGGAAATATGACAAAAAAAGCAATACTCTCAGATAAAAAAGACTATTACTGTAAAATGCAGCAAACACACAAAAATAACCCACAGAGATTCTGGGCAAGTATCAATAGACTCCTATACCCTGGTCACTCCAGTACACCATCCCCAACAGACACTAACCACAAGACCCCCATCGAAACCGCTAACAGCTTCAATACCTTCTTTACTGAGGCCATACAATCTCTGGCCAGCCAGCTATCCCTTGACAACTCTAGCTTTCTGATCCCCAATACTAGCCCTCTTCCTACATTTCAATTGCAGCCCATCTCTACCAATCTTATTTACAAACTCATCCAAAAACTGAAGCTTTGTACTCCATCTGCTGACCAGATCCCAGCTGAATATCTGAAAAAAGCAGCTACATCTGTAGCTTATCCTATATCTATACTTATAAACAGAACCATTAATAAGGGAACCATACCAGCCATGTGGAAAATTTCTCACATTATCCCCCTACATAAAGGTGGCAACTCAAATGAATACTCAAACTATCGACCTATAGCCCTACTATCCCCTTTAGCTAAAATCATGGAAAGATGCATTCATCATCAGCTACTTTAGCATTTAATTTAACACAACATACTAGCTAATACCGAGCATGGTTTTAGGCCATTCCATAGTACCACTACTGCCCTCTTATCCTTCACTGATTCTATTAACAGAAACTGTAATAATAATATTCTCTCTTCAGCTTTCTTTATTGATCTTTCAAAAGCTTTCGACATGGTAAACCACCCTTTGCTTATAAACATTCTCAAATCACTTTCTCTTGATACTCGAGCTATACAATGGTTTACTTCCTACCTCAGCAATAGGCAACAAGCAGTGCTTTGACAGAATAATCTATCATCCCACCTACCAGTCACCCTGGGTGTCCCCAAAGGCTCTACTCTAGGTCCTCTACTATTCTCAATTTTTATCAGTGATCTGCATTTGGCTATTCCTCAAGCTACCTATGTACAATATGCAGATGATTCTACACTTATCTGCACAGCCAATTCCTCCTCTGAACTGCAATCCCTAACTCAGAAGGTGTTTAACACAGTAGAGACTTTCTTCTCTTGAATCCCCAAAAAAAAAACAAAACCCCTGCTCTTTACTCCTACCCGTAGGTCCACATCAATAAACTTCTCAGTTATCTCTAAAAATGGTACCCTCATTTCTCCTGACTCTACCACCAAATGCCTAGGAATTACAATACATAACAACCTTAACTTCAGCACTCATATTAACAACACCATATAAACAGTTAACAGAAAAATGGGCTTCCTATATAGGATCAAACCTTTCCTTACTTCTACAACTAGAACTACTATTGCCCACTCTCATCCTATCTCTACACTGCTCTATGCCTCACCAATTTACACAAACCTAACAAAAAACAACCTGCTCAAACTAGCTAGCACCTATAACATTGCCCGATTTGCCACTGGTAATCCCTTCAGAACCCATCACTGTCAGAACCTAAAACAACTAGGATGGCTTGAACTACAAAATCAGCTTCAATTCAACCAACTTACCATTGCCCATAAGGTCCTTAATCAACCTAACAAAACTCCAGTACTCTCAAACCTCATAACCCCCTATCAAAATCTTAATACCTTACGCTCGTCAAATAAACTATTAGTTAGCATAAGTAAGTCCAACAACATGGCAGTCGACTCTCTGTTCTCAAACACAGCTGGAAAAAACTGGAACCTTCTCCCTAGCGAACTTACTTCACCTCTTTCCCTACCCCTCTTCAAACAAAAACTCAAATTATTCCTTAGAACACACTGGTTATGCCCATGCACTAACCCTGACTAAAATTTCACCCGTTTCTAATATTTCCTAGTTTCTACTTTCTTACTACTCAATATTGTGTAGCATAAATGAAAGCAGGAATTAAAAAAAAAAATTCTGTACACAGACATTGTTATGTACAATACAATGTATTTTGAAATATCTGCTCTTTACTATTTTATTGTAACCTACTACCTGGTTACTTAATGTTTGTGTTTATTTTTATTGTGTTTATTTTTTATTGTAACCTTTAACTTTGTTATTACTGTTGTGTTCATTGGAGCTTTTCTCCCTGGGCCTCTACTGAAAATGGACATACATCCAGTTAGACTCGCCCTGTCAACAAATGTAAAATAAAAATAAAAATAAATAAGTATGAGTACAGAAAACAGGCAAGAGGGGCTTGAATTTTACTGGAGAAAACTATCAAAGGAACCTAGGTAATGGGAGCAAATAACTAGAGATGGAAAGGTAATAGAGTGTGATGGAGCAAAGAAGATGTTTGGACTGCAGGCTAGAGACTGCCTTCATTAGCAGGGATAGATATCAAGAGTGTAGGCAAAGAGAAAGGGAGAGAGGAATCTTAAGTGAAAGACCTGCTGCATAAAGTTTTTTTACTGAGTCTAGAACATAAGTTGCTGTTAAAATACTGATAATTATTAGGGCATGTACAGTATTACATGATGGCTATAAATGTCAATTAGAGAAGGTTAGAAAACACTAGGAAGAAAGAATGGAAAAGCAATTTACAAGAGAACAATTTGAGCACATATGTATGGATCCCAGATATGCACCAAAGTCTAGATGGTTTTAGGATCTTTGCCTGGAAATGTTTTTATAGGTGTAATACTCCAAGCAGACTTCTAAGAATTTTTCATTAGGTATGTAGCAAATGATTGTGTGATGGCAAAGAAAGAGGGAAATGTGAACATATGTTTTGGGATTGTAATGAGTTGGCTGATTTTAAAAATTCCTTACAGAGTATTCTGTCGAAAATATTGGGTGAGCAAATGGCTGTAATCAAGGAAGTGATTGTTTAGATCTGAGATACAGGATCTGAATTGCCTAGACATAGTAAAGCATTATTAAGCTGAATTCTGTTGGCTATGAAAAAAGCAATTACTAAAAATAGAAATCAAAGTCTAAACCAACTATATATGAATTACTGAACATTATAAAAGAAAAAAAGAAATAGAGGAGGTATCTTTAGAAAAAGGAAGGAGCAGATTACATAGAAATAAATGTTCAGAAGGAGGAGTGGGGTTAAAGGGAAGGCAGGAATTCAGAAATTTATATAATGTAGTGATGATAATTGCAAGGAAAGAAAAGATATATGGTGTATAATGTATGTAAACAGAAAAATATGTTAATATGGTTAGTTTTCTTTTCAGTTAATGTATGATGTTATGTTGTCTCTATCTCGTCTTCATTCTTGCTTGTTGGGTTCAAAGCCAATATTCAGCTCTGACTCAGCTGCATTCTAAAGCTCGAGAGCTGCCACTGGCTCGAGGCTAGACCCTATCCCATCATGCCTAGCGAGAGTTAACCAGATCTTGTTTGCCGCTTGAAGCTTCAGGATTGCTTGTGACTGGCTGAGGCTAAGTTGTATTTTTTTCTTATTTTGTAAAGAATCTTGATATTTCTTATCTGTAATTATTCCTTGTCGTTAGGATTTTCTAAGTGCTGTGTGCTTCATGTCTATTGCCCTATTTTTGCTGTTTGTTGTTGAGGCCGTCATTTTCCTCTCTTAGGCCTACTAATCCCCCTTTTGTTAGTCCCTAACGAATCTGTTTCAGTTAGAGTATTCGTTTTCTTCTTTTAATTTCAGCTCATTTGAGTTAGAGGGCTTTTTTCCATTTTACTCCCCTTTTCCAAAGGAGTTTGCCATTTAAGTTAGAGGCGTCTCCTCTGTCAGAGGAGCTGTCATTTAACTTAGAGACTCTCCTGCTTCCATCTCTCCTGTTTTTTCCTATAAAAAAAATCCTTGCCTTCTTGGTCTGTTTAGGCCTCAGTTACTGTTGTTGGCTGTTGTGTGGTTATCCCTTTGTATGCCAGACATGTCCAAGGAGTCGTCAAAAGAATCCAAGCCTTCTGGATTCAAAAAATTAGATTTCTGCATGCAGAAGATGCCATTGACCGATGGTCATACTAGTTGCATATGCTGCCTGGGAGCCATTCACCTGCAGGACTGTTCCATTTGTCATGAATTTAGCTCTAGGGTCCTGCAGGAGCAGAAAAATAAGTTAATTCTGAGAGGGTTACTTAAAGGACCTTTTGAGGCATCTGTGGAAGGGAATCAGGCTGGCAAATCTGAAAAGCCCTCCAAGAAAGCATTTTCGTTGGCTCCGAGCTTGGAACTGTCGAAGGGACATAACAAGCAAACAAGTTCATCGGATCCGAAGTCAGTCGAGTCCGACAAGACACAATCTCCTTCAGTTCCTCCAGTGTCTTCAGAACCAACCAGGAGCCAAAAAAGAAACCTGTCTCCCTACTTGAAGCCAGTGCATTCTGTACTGCAGTCTCCACTGCTCCAGTCTGTGACAGGTAGTCATCGCTCATCCACCCATTCCTTTTGATCATCCAGGAGCCTTTCAGATGATGATGTGGAGAGGATGGTGAAGAGGTTATTTAGGACACCGGCCTTGGCAAAAATTTTATCGTGCCCGGCCCATATAGATGTGGAGCTGATTACCCAACCTACTTTGTCATCGAGTCCTTCTTTGACTCACCTGAGTTCAGAGCTGGAGTGCATGGAAGTAATTGTGGTGGAACCATTGGATCCGAAAACCACCAGTCTCTCAGTTCCGACACCTTCTATCGAGTATCGAGGGATCTGGGGGCCGGCACTCCTTCGTCATCTTCGGGGGGAAGAGCGAGATTGGATCCCTGTCGGATCCTACTCTCCCACTTGGGGCTTTGGCACAGGTGAGTTCAGCACCCACATCAGCCTCGGAGCCATCGCCCTTGGTGCAGGGTACATCTCCAGGGTCTTCGGAGCCAGAGACTCTCTTGGGCCGAGGTCGTGGTGCCTTTGTGGTGATGAGGAGTGTGCTGTCCTCCCAGATTGCACCACCCTCAACTTCAGCTGATCCATCCCCTTCGGGGACGGTGTCTACTTCCACACCACCCCTCCATCCAAAGCATAGAGAACCAATGCCCCAGGACACCCCCCTCAGGTGACCCCCCCCCTTCATAAACCTCCCCAGAGTACCCCTCTGAAGAGGTCCCTCAGAAGAGGACTTGTAAGAAGAAGCATTTAGACTCCCCCGAGTCTCTCTCATCAGACACTGACTTGAAGGACTCAGAAGGGTCCCCAACATCCCCCTCAGAGGATGTCTCTTTTTCAGACATCCTGGAAATCCTCAAACAGAGGGGTGGCTGAAAATCCCTTTTCCCTTCTGAAGAGGAGTCTGTGTACCTGGAGGCATTTGGCTCCTGACCCTCCACCTCTTGGGTGTCTCCTCCTTTCAACCAGCTGGGGATAGTCAGTCGAATGGTGTGGAGCTCTCCAGAATCTATGGAACTGGTTCCGATAAGGCCCAATAAGTTTATCACAGTGCCAGTGGACAACATTTTCTTGACTAAAGGTGTTCCAGTTGATGCTATGGTGGTTGCAGCAGCCACAAAGAAGGAATTAGCAGAACCTTCTTCTTCTGTCCATTCACCGAACAAGGAGTCCCATACGATGGACAGATATGGGAAGAGTGTGTTTTCATCAGTGGTCTTTACCCTTAGGTCACTGAATTATTTGTCCCATTTCACTCGTCTCCAGAGGAATCTCCTCAAAGAACTGGGAGATACTCTCCAGGATCCTACAGCTGCAGGAGCTTCAGACAAGACTGCTTCCTAGCTTGCAACCTTGTCTTCTATAGTCAACTCCTCCAAGTGGCTCATCTCTTATGCAGCCGATGGAGCGAGCAGGGCAGCAGGCACAGGAATTGCTTTATGGAGACATTCCTGGATGTACCTTTGCGAGTTCTTGGAGCCCTTAAAGTCCTCCTTTACCAATGCCCCATTTGATGGCTCCTCATTGTTCGAGCTCTAGGTAAAAGTGAATCTTACCAGGTCCGAGCAAGATGGCAAAACTCTTTCTGCCATGGGACTATGTTTCTCTGCGCCTGCTAGACCTTATTCCAAAGGTCAAAAAGGCGGGAAAATGTGGTTCCGGAAATCCCAGGGAGCTTCGTCTGATGCACGTGGTGACTTTTCCCCCAGGGGCAGAGCGGGAAACAATAATGGGAGATGCCACCTTCGTGGCAGAGGGGGTCCCCAGAATCAGGGCGATAGAGATATGTTCTCTGGTAGGCCCTTCCAGCGCTCCTGAAAGGAGGCCCGCCTGTCCACCTCTGGTGGCAGTCGGGGGCAGATTGTCACTGCACTCAGAAGCCTGGCAAAGTATCACAAAAGACACATGGGTACAGTCTATAATATCCAGGGGATACAACATTCCTTTCTCCCTGCCACCTCTTCCCAGAAAATGAAAGTCAATCCCAGATGTGCCACCCAATCTACAGGATCAAGCAAACCTAGAAGTTCAAAGGTTGCTAGAAAACCGAGCCATTCAAGAAGTTCCCGCTGACCAAATCGGATCCGGAACTTACTTAAGGTTCTTTTTAGTTTCAAAGAAAACAGGGGACTGGAGACCCATTTTGGATCTCAGCTAACTGAACAAGTCTGTCAAGAAAACAAAGTTCCGGATGGTGACACTGCAGTCCATTCTTCCTTTTCTGGGAAAGGACAATTGGATGTGCTCCATCGATCTCCAGGATGCGTACTACCACATCAAGATGGATAGGCAATCTAGGAGATATCTACACTTCTGGCTGGGAGCCACTCATTACCAGTTTAGAGCTCTGTCCTTTAGTCTCACTACAGCACCCAGAGGGTTCACCAAATGCATGGCAGTAGTTATGGCTCACCTGAGGCATCTAGGATTCCGAGTGTTTCCATATATAGATGACTGACTCCTTACCGCTACCACTGAGCATCTACTAATCATGGCAAGGAACACCACAATTTGTCTCTGCTCAGAGCTAGGCATCACTATAAACTAAGAAAAATCTGCCTTGCTGCCCTGTCTACATATTACATTTATATGGGCAGATTTAAATACAAAAGACATGATAGCAAAATTGCCTCAGGAAAGAGTGTCACCATACGACATCAGGTGTCAGTCTTGATCAGGAAAAAAGATTCAAGCAAGATTTGTTCTCAAAGTGCTAGGCTCGATGGCAGCAGCAATAACACTAGTTTCCTTGGCACACTTCTATATGAGGATATTGTAGTGGCTTCTATTTGCTCAGTGGTCCATGCAGAATCTACCCATGTCACACGAGATTCTCATCATGAAGACCTGCAAAAAGGATCTACAATGGTGGCTTCAGTCTATGCACATAACTATAGGCAGGCCATTCATCCTTCCCCAACCGGTAGCCACAGTGACCATGGATGCTTCCCAGATTGGGGGGGGGGCATTACCTGGGACAGACTGTTCAAGGAATTGGGAGCAAAACGAGTACCACATGCACATCAACATCCTGGAGATGCGAGCGGTGCTTCTGGCATTGCAAGCACTTCACAGCTCTCTACCGATGGGGATGATTGCAATTCAAAAAGACAACATGTCCGTGGTGTGGTACATCAACAAGCAAGGTGGAACCAAATCTTACCCCTTGTGTCGAGAGGCTCAGAGTATGGCAGTGGGCGGTGTCTTCTCAGCATTTTCTGATTGCAATGCACATTCCAGGGAGATCCAGTGTGATAATGAACAAGCTAAGCAGAGCAATTCTGATGCCACAGGAGTGGTCCCTGAAGAAGGAAATTGCTAATCAAATTTTTCACAAGTGGGGCCAGTCTTGCTGCGGCCTTTTTGCCACGTCCATCAATAACCAAATGCAACAGCTATTCTGCTCTGGTCCCCCAACTAGGACAGTCACCCAGGGATGCACTTGTTCACGATTGGCCCGCAGGACTTCTTTATGTGTTTCCCACATTTCCTCTAATACTCAAAGTTCTTCCGAAAGCAAACTCACTGGGATGCAAACTAATCCTCATTGCCCCTTACTGGCCTCTTCAAATTTGGTTCCCCTTCCTATAGCCCCATCTCCAGGAGGAGCCTTGGATCTAGCCATCACATCAGCTAGACGGGTGTCATAGATTCAAGCTCTGTCCATCAAACCCCTGTATTTAATCTTCCATAAGGACAGAGTTTCTCTTAGACCTAATCCGTCCTTTCTTCCTAAAGTTACATCTACTGTTAATCTTAATCAGTCTATTGAGCTGCCAGTTTTCTTCCCTCAATTCTTGAACAAAGCAGAGTTTAGATTTCATCAATTGGACGTGCACAGGCAATTACAATTCTACTTACACAGGACAAAACAACTACGAAAAGCTGACCAGTTGTTTGTGTCTTTTTCAGAAAGCAGAGCAGGATCCCCTATTTCCAAGGTTACAATCTCCAGATGGATTTCAAGTTGTATTTCCTTTATTTATTCCTCTGCGGGCAGAAATCTACCATTCCCAGTCAAGGCTCACTCTACCAGGGCTGTTTCTGCGTCAATAGCTTACCATGCCAGACTTTCCTTGGATGATATTTGTGCTGCAGCCACGTGGGCTTCCCCACACACCTTTATTACTCATTACAAACTGGACGTGACTTCTAGGGGCCGGGCTTCCTTTGGTTCCACAGTTTTCAGGAGTATCTTCCTTTGAGCCTCCCAGGATAGAGGTACTGGGGACCCTGTCCCATGAGTAAGAATGTAGGCGAGATTGGACTACATAACATCAAGAAGTTATGTACTCACCATAGCGTTCGATGTATGTAGTCCATCTCACCTCACATTCTTACGTACCCTCCCACCGGCCCCCTTCCTGGAGGATTTGGAGGCTGGAATTGGTGTTTGAGTACCCTTCAATGGTAGTTGTTTTTTCTTATTCCCCTTGATAGTGTTCTACTGTAGTGACTTGTTGTTATGCATGAGGTGCGATTGTGGTTTTGCAGCAAACTAGATCTGGGGCTATGGAGCAGTGCAACATGGGATACCTGTTTAGCCCAGCCAATTAGAGACTTCATGCTAGAAAATAAAAGTTGGCCGAGTCAGAGCCGATATTCGGCTCCAAACCCGTGAGTAAGAATGTGAGGCGAGATGGACTACATACATCGAACGTTATGGTGAGAACATAACTTCTTGTTTCCTTCTCAAAGATTAGTTTTTTTTGGGATTTCTACTAGATTCTGCCCTAGAAAGAGCTTTTCTTACTCCAGGAAAAGAGAGATCCACCAAAATATGTTCTTCAAATTAATCACTGCTGTAGTAGCTTGCCATGTAGATAAAGCCTGTGTACTAAAAAAATCAAGTAATATAAACCAAAATGTAAAGTAAACTGGCACCACAACAGTCAATACATAAACAGCATAAAATTTATTATAGCATGCTAGTGTTAGACTTTCAGCAGTAGAGCTTCGTCAAGCAAATAATCAGCTGATTTAAAACACATGACTTAAATACAAAAAGCAAAACATCATGTGACTTCACTTTTAAATAGGTAACGCACACAAAAAAATACATAAATCAATGCTTTACATATACTAATAATACTAAAAAATACAAATATCTGCATGTAATTAAAAAACATATGTTCAAACTTTTACATCCATATATCAAAATTATTTAATTTTATTTTATCTTTCAGAACTGGCTTTATTGTCACACTTTCATTGAGACCAGGTGGACAGTGTGCTTTAAAACGTATTATCCACTTATTTTCAATAATTTCAGTATGGTTCTTTAGGTCACTACCTCTTAAGCTTTCCTGTATATTTTGTAAAATGAAAAAGCAAAATTTGGTTGGTTTAATATGCCTGTATATAATTTGCCTGTATAATGCATTTGTGTCTAGCTTCTTATGTCAGATATATGCTCACATATCCTCTCTTTGAACTTTCTATTTGTTTTACCTAATATAGAAGACATTACAGTTGAGGCATTTTGCCATGTATATTATGCTTTTAGTATTACATGTCCCATGGCATCTAAGATGGAATGGTTTTAAACTAACTGGATGCTTAAAAGTTGTTTTTGTAGAGACATACCTGCAGTACTGACAGTTGTTGCATTATTGGGTTCCATACTTGGATACAGATGCTGTGTTTATGTGGATATATATATATATATATATATATATATATATATATATATATATATATATATATATACATACACTTCTCCTGTTCCTTATTACATAAGATGTTTTTTTTAATTTCTAGATTTTTTTATATCCAAAAGTAAGCTTATCTACATCTATGTCTTTAAAAGTAGGAATATATTATAACATGTACCAGTGTTTTTTAATAATATCCTGTATTAGATGAGTATGAACATCATAAGGTAAAACACACCTAAATAAAGCTGTTTTTGCATCTTTAACTGTATTATTATTATTGCTTGGTGAAGCAATGTGATTATCAGAAAATATAGGTTTAATACTATCTTGATGTATTGTGTTACTATATCGATTACATTATGTTCCTTATAGACGCTTTTTAAAAAAATCATTGGTCATGTTATTAAACTGTATATCCATGTTTTCTTTTCTTGTATTTAGTGTAGTCACATGGGTAAACTGATTTTTTGCTATATTTTTAAAAACCTGAGGAGGATGCATACTACTGTTGTGCAGATATGTATTTTTCCTGACGTCTTTCTTAAGTGTAGTTTTAATTTTACCAGTGGGTCCCTTAAACAATCTAATGTAAGTCTGTTTGTATATAATGTATGGTATGTTTAAACCATAAAAATTCAGTAGTTGAATTTAAATATAATAGAAAGTCTAAAAATGCAGAAAGAACCATTCCATAACAAAAACAAATCATCCACAAAACACCTATACAAGAAAACATTATTAAGAAAGCTATTTGTTTCAGAAAAAATAAATTCCAGTTCCCATTTATTCATAACTAAATTTGCATAGGCTACTCCTTTACACTGTTTATATATACTTTTATGAAACAAAAAAAATATTAGTTAAAACCAGTTCTGCTAAGTCACAAATGGTGTTAGTCTCAGCTGCTGAAAAAACTGCATGCAATGTTAAAAATTCACAAAGGTACTCTATTCCAATATCATTCGGTATTGATGTAAATAGGGCCTCTACATATAATGTAACAAAGTAGCAATCAGCAATGTTGTTAGACAAAGACCAGGTCTTTTTAATACAGGTGTGTTAAAAACTGGGATGTATCCTTAATTATTGTTGTAGAATATCTTAGGGCATGTTTAAGTTTATGCTCTAAGTAGTTTGAGATTGGTTCTGTAATCCAACTGTTTGCTGACACAATTGGTCTTAATGGTGGGGAAGTGACCCGATTTATGAATTTCTGGAATTCCATATATGACTGGTATTTTGGAAGCAATCATATGAAAATAGCCCAACATTTCCAAAGTGATTTTTCCATTAATGTGCATGTCATAAATCATACTATTCACTTTTGTTATAATACTATTGACCTGCTTCCCATCGATAGCTTAATACTCTTTACTACTTAAAAAAATCATACACTTTAGTATTGTAATCATTGATATCTAAAATAACAATGCCACCACCCTTATCTGCTGCTTTTATAACTGTGTTAGGATTAGCAGCTAAAGATTTAATAGCTTGTTGTTGCTCAGCCGTTAAGTTGTAAAAATGACTGCTGGTTTTCATTGCTTGATAAATATCATTTTCTATTGATTGTTCAAAAGCTGCTATAAGAGGATTATTCACTGGCATGAAAGTACTACTTCTAGACAACACATTTGTGCTATACTCAGTTGAATTACTTACACCATATAACAGCTTAAGATTCAAATTCCTTATGAGCAGTTTAACATCAGTTAGCACATCAGAAATATCAGTTATAATTGCAGGAATAAAGGTAAGACCCTTATTCAGTAATCCTAGTTCGTGTTCATTTAATGTATATTGAGAAAGGTTGAAAACAATTGTCACTTATCTCCTGCACTGGCTTCTGGTTTGCATCCTCTTCCCTGTTTGTCTCGTTCGGTTCCTTCCTCTGTTCCTGAAATTCCATTGTTCCTGTGGTAAAGCGTATGGTTCATTTAGCGCTGAGGGAAGTTCTAAGGGGTCTAGTGCAGAAACAGTGTTGGAATCTTCTAGAACTCATGTATTAGTGTTCACATTCATAGAATTCAGGAGATTACTTGCAGAGTTCACAGGATTCACAATGGTAGTTTCTGAAACAGCTCTCTCAACAGGAAGCGTGTGCGATAGTGTTTCCCGTACGTGTTTATCTGTTGCTATTGATTGTTGTTGCTTCCTGACTGCATGTGAATTCTGATTTGATCAAGCAAAGACATGTCCAAGTTTAAAATCACAAATGTCTCTGTTAAGGCACCAAGCCTTTCAGACATATCCTGCCACCAAGTAGAAAGGTCTTCTGCGGGTTTACAGAAATTAATGTTCATCTACTGCTGTTCCATGCTGGGCAGATAAGTTCCCTTTGGTGAAAAAGACTTCCACATTACTTTGGTGTTGTTGTTGTTCAAGCTAGGTTTTTATTAAAAAGATAACTATTTTAAAGCTACAAAAACTAATTTTATTGACTGTCATGTTACTTTTAAACAGGAGAACATGTTTTACCTTTGTGGTAAAAAGTTTATAAATATTGTTGAAAACGACTTTTTCTGTGGATAAACTGTGTTTAGCATACTTTTGGAGGTTATGGAATGGTTATGGAAAGTTTTTAAAGTGCATTTTACTGTATTTTGTGTGGGAAAATAACTTTTCACAACATTTCTGTTTTCCCAACATTTGCTGCTAAGATATATATGACACAAGCAGCATTTTGGGCTTGACCATAGAACAAACTACTGGTCCCTTGGTTGGACCTTCTTCCAACCACAATAAGAAAAAGTAACTAAACAGCCTGCACCATCACAGCAGGATAGTAATTTGCCACAGCTGCAGGTGGGTTACTCTGCTGTGGCCAAAGTTGGGTTCTCACTCCACTCATATTTTCCCTTGGATTAGTATGGCATTGTCCATACAACCACCATGGACCATGAGTTAGCTACATCCTCTGTGCTGTTGGGGTCCCCTCAGTGGGCAAGGGAGAGCTACTTTTATTGTTTCTGGAAGAAGGGGCAGGAAATGTTCCCTTGCTTTACCAGAATGTTGTACCAATCCCTGTGAAGCCATGGCAGGCAATACTAGGTCTATTTGCCATAACTTTCCTGTCAGAAAGAGACAAAAAACTAAAGATTTAACTTCTCCAGTGTCAGTGTCTCTGGGGAGGGTAATTTATTGGCTTGCCTCAAGGTTGCAGAGGCTGTCTTGTAAGGTGGTTTCTGGTAAAAGAAAAAGGGGCGCATCATTTCCTGAAGAGGTTCAAGATTTTGAGTCTGTAGAGGAATGTTAAGGGACAGATGCAGGTTTTTTCCTCAGGTTTCTGATTCAGAATCTGAAGGGAGTACGGTATCTGAATCTCCCTGGAGATTCACTTTCATTGAGACTATTTACAGAATGTGCCAGTGTTTTCAATGGGAGAACACAGACTTTTATCAGTCCCTTAGAAAATACCATGAGTTGTTACAACTGGAATTCCCAGAACTTTTACCCATCTCGCCAATGCTGTCATCAGTTCTATGTCTTAACCCTTTGGGCTATCCACTGCTCCAAGAGTGTTCACAACATGCCTAGCTCCTGTCATAGCCCATTGTAGGTTACAGGGTATCCACATTTTCCGTATTTAGAAGACTTGTTTATATTTGCAGAGTCCTTACTTGGGAAAGGTATTTCTTAAACAGGCTGAGACTTCAAGAGAACATTCAAAAGTCTTTTTTTTTTTTTTACTCTGTTACACAGGATTGTGTTTCTGGGCTGCCTGCTTGTCACCTCAGTTCAAAGAGATATTCTTCCGCAGGAAAAACTGGATCTATATTTAGAACTATTTTCCACTCTTGACTTCTGTCGCTGCAAGGGCATACCTCAGGTTACTGGGTCTGTTGGCATCCATGATTCTCATGATAACACTTGTAAAACTCCACATGAGAAAGATACAATAGCATCTAAAGTCTTTTTGGTCCCAGCACTAATATCTGTTATCTTTTTAAATTCCAGTTCTGGGATTTGTGAATAAAGAAATCACTTGGTGGAGACATCAAATATCCATGAATCCAGGTTTCCCCTTCTCCCGTTCTGTTCTAAAGCACTCAATCACAACAGACACCTCTCACTTTGCTTGGGGAGCAGTGTGAAGGGGGGAAAGTACAAAGTCTCTGGGTCAAGAAAGACAGAACAAAGCACACAAACTTAAAATAGATGCTATCTGTTATAAAGACACTAATTCCCCAGGACCTCTTCAAGTAGTTGCACACAATACCACAGTGATGTGGTACATAAACCAGCAAAAAGGAACAAGATCTTATGCCTTATGCAGACTAGCCATGCTGGTATGACATAGAGCTTTATGGCATAATCTCACATTACAGGCATCTTAAATTCCTTCAGAGCAAAAGTTTATGACAGACAAGCTGAGCACAACAAAGGCAGACCCTCACAAATGGAAACTAGATTAGGGGGTCTTTCAAGATTTGAGTCTTCTGTGGGAAATTCCTCAGCTAGACTTTCTTGTCTCTTCTCTAAATGATCAACTGGCAAACTTTTGTTCCAGGACTCCATGCAAGAAAGCCTGGAGGACAGGTGCCTTTTCTTTTCCTTGGACAGAAATGCTCCCGATGCATTTTCACCCTTTCCACTGGCAGCCAAGGCAGTTTTGAAGACACAGAAGTATTCTCCCCAAGGTCAATATAATGACTGCCTTCTAGGCCAAGCAACATTGTCTCCCCCTTCTTTTGGAAATGGCCAGGGGCAATTAGTATGAACTTTGTAATGGACTGGATTTACTCACACAACAACAGAAGTGTTTAATACATCGTGTTCCCAAACAACTACAACCGAATGCCTGGATGGTAAGATCTTAATACATTTTAGGCACTTTTTTACTGATGACGTACAGCAGGTACCAATAAAGGCAAGAAAGCCTGCAACTAGAATATCATATATAAGAAAATGCAAAAGGTTTTCTAGTTAGCACCAAAAATTAACCAGCACCCATTCAAGGATAGTATTTCTCTGGTTTTATAATTTTTCTGAGTCACTATCCTGTGGCCTGTCTTACTCCTCCAGCAAGGTTCATTTATCAGCTATTTCGGTATGTTTGCCCATGGATTCTCCTCTTTCAATGCATTGTCATGAAAAAATGTTTTTGAAAGATGTGCGACATAAGAATCTTGCATGAAAACCGGTGGCTTCTCCTTGAGATTTTATTTAATTTTAGAGAATAATATTACTATTTGTTAGCCAGGTAGGCTCACTAGACACACAGTCCATTTTTAGCGGCAACCTCAAATCAATGCCTGGTTAAGTGACTTTCTCATGATCACACAGTAGGCAAATAAGGGCTGAGGGAATCAAACCCTGTACCACAGGAATTATAGCTCACAACCTTAACATCTACATCAGTTGCCACTTAACTCCATTTGTACCAGCTAATCTGGCTGATTGAGATTCTTAACATAAAACTGTTTTAATGATTGCTCTGACCTCTGCAAGAATGGTATCTAAGTTGCAAGTTTTTTGGTGGGACAATCTTATCTCATTTTCCACAGAGACAGGGCTTCTTTGAGAACTGATCCTTCTTTTATGCCTAAAGTGGTATCTGAGTTTATTTTAGGCGAAACTGTACAACTCCCTCTTTTTTTCCTGAATGTAAGGATGTGGAAGAAAGAATACTTCATACTTTGAATGTTCACAGACAACTGAGGTAGTATCCTGACTGAATTAAACCTTTCAGAACTTACGATCAGTTGTTCATCTCTTGTGAAATCAGAAGAAAGTACAACCTGCATCAGAACACAATATTTCCAAATGGTTGTCTCAAGCTATTAACTTTTGTTATTACCACCACAACAAAAATATCCCAGGCAGGGTCAAGGCACACTTTACTAGGGCTATGGCTTCATCTATGGCTTTTTGGAAAGGGTTGGACCTTAGAAGAATTATAGAAGCTGCAACTTAGTCCTCTGTGCATACTTTTACAAAGCATTATAAACTAGATTCATTTTCCAGGTATAGGACAAGCTTTGCTATGACCATTCTTCAGGGACTTCTGGACCCTTCCCCTTCCATCTCCCACTTGTTCTAAGCTGTGATAATCGACCCATTTAGTTTAGGCAGCAGGGATTAATCTGAAGAATAAACTACAACTGTGTAAGTAAACTTAAATTAACAATAGGTGTTTGAATTGTGACACCACTGCACTGGGACAGTGATCAGGAACTCTCAATCCTCACCACAGACACCAGTGAGGAGCATTCACGTGGGACAAAAATAGATGCACACAGCATTTTCAGATGCATCTCTCTGCACCAAGCACAATTTCCCTTAAGAGCCCAGAGGTAACACACTCAGTCCATGTGCTGGGTTTCTCTCTGTCTCTCTCCAGGCCCCCAATAAGACTCCCCACTGACACAGCTGTAGAGTTGAGTCCTCAGCTGAGTGTTTCAAGCCACTTCCTCCACCACCCTCTCTGTGAAACTAGTGCTCTGTGTCTCTGCTACAAATAGTTGACACACACACTGTTTGAGATTTGATTTCACAGCACACACACCTGGGAAAGGTTGGCACAGGTTTACTAGCTCTTCTACCTTTGCCCAGACTATAAAGTAGTTACACTGCCACCAGCCAGCTGCTTTAAGATTCTTACAAAGGTAACCAGTTGTACTGAGTAAAATTGATACTTATACAAATGGTAGTGTTTGACCAATGCAGCAAGGCTTTCAGGAGCGGCCACAGTATCACCAAATAAATATAAGTACTCCGAAACATTGAAATATTTTCTAAAAAAAACAGACACAATAAAAAATGTAAATATATTTAATAATAAATATTAAAATAACATGAAAATACTAAATATCTATTTACAGTAAACACTAGATATCTGTTTACAATAAACAGAGGAAATATTAAAAATAACACAGATGGATAGATACACAAAGATGCAGAAAAACAATACTTAACTAATTTCACTAAATTTTCCTGCCTGGTGTAAAGAATTATTGTTTCCTACTTACTTAATAAAGCAAGGCAAGTTGAAGTGGGTGAGTGGTCTTCCTATTTTGTCAGGTTTCAAAAACAGTCTGCCCTGAGACTTCTACCTCATCTAGTATTAAACCATCATTTCAATGCTGGATTAAAGAATTACATCACACACATCTGGTCATCTGACTTTTGGTTCCCATACTACCCCCTTTACTAGCAAGTGAACCAGAATCTAGCACATATGTGTCAATAATAGACACACATAAAGCTTTGCTAAAATGTGTTATAGCATCTGGAAGCTATAAAAACATAACACTTTCACCCTTCCAGGGTACAGTAGGATTCCTAGTCCTTGTTTTCACAGACATTTCATCTCTGATTGCAACCAGAGCTGTGAGATGCATTCTTTATGGCCTAAACCAGGCAATTTAATTTCAGACTATTTTTCAAAGTTAGCTGGATTGAGATTAACCTTTTCTCTTCCAGTATCCATTGTTATAATATATTCATTTCAACAGTTACAATGCAGTCTGACATACGGGTATATTTCTTTTCTGTCCAGCAGGACCCACTGTTGATTCATTTGTAACACAAGCAGCTTTACAAATACATTTTCAACACAAACATCTGTACAAATCAGGTTGATATGCAAATGTCATGTAATTCTTTACAAAACTCCAGCTAGCTATGCTAGCATGTGTTACACATCCACTGTCTTACTCCTTCTGAAACAGCTGGCAATACCTCACATCATCACATCTCTTCCCACTTTGAAAACTCAAGCTAGTTTTAAAAGTGTCCCTTGAGAAACGTGGCTTGAGGGATATGAGCCTGTCTTGGGACACATTAACCCATAACCTGTCTTGAGATCCCACCTGCATTGCATTGCTGGCTCCCTATGGTGCTACACTGCCATGTCATATGCCTGCAACCCTAGGCTCCTCCTTAATAACTTGGCATTTTGCTGGCTTGATCTAGCCATAAATACCCCTCAGACTCCTCCTCCCATCCACTACAAATGCTCAGCACAAGGGCCTCCCTATCGTGGTAAGGCTTCATCATATTAACATAGTTCAGTTTGTGCCCCTGCCTACTGCCTAGCAATTCTATCATGTACTTAACATTACTGGCCTTTCTTCCCACTTTGAAGTGTCCCTCCCAAGCTGCCTGCCACTTATTGTGTCTGACAGGAATGAGCACTGCAACCTGCTGTCTCACAGTATATTCTCGGGCTTGAGCATTCCTGTCATACCAGACCTTTTTCTGCTGTTGGGCTCCTGCCAGGTTCTCCTGGGCCAAGCACATGAGCTCCCTCAGCCTGGTCCTGAGGTTTATTGACATATGCCACAACAAACTCCTTGTCGGATTCACACTCACCCTCCCATTCATCACAGATAATATCTAAAGGCCCCCACACCCTATGCCCATGCAACAACTCAAAGGGTGAAAAACCTGTGGATTCCTGGGGTACCTTGCTGTATGCAAACAGCAGATGCGGCAAATATTTATCCCACTCTCCGTTAAACTGGTCTGCAAATGCCCATAGCATGATCTTTAGTTTAGAGTTTAACCTCTCCACAAGACCGTTAGTCTGGGGGTGGTAGGGAGGTGGTCTTTAGGTGCTCCACCCCACATTATTCCCACAGACAAGTCAGCAGGTCTGACATGAAATTGGCACCTCTATCAGTCAGTCTTTTTCTCAGGAAACCTACCCTGCTGAAAATCTCTAGCAAAGCATTTGCTACCTTCTCTGCCTTGATGGAAGACAGGCACTGCCTCAGGGTATCTAGAGGAATAATCTATCACCACCAGGATATACTTCTTCCCCATGGTATTTTGGGTACTCAGAGGCCCCACAGTATCCATAGCTACCCTTTGAAATGGCTCCTCAATCACAGGCAAAGGCTTCAAGGCAGCTTCAACCTTGTCTCCTGCCTTGCCTACTTTTTGGCAATGGTCACAGGTCCTGCAGTACCCTGTTATATCCCTAGCAGTCCCAGGCCAATAAAAGTTCTACATAATATGTCTCTTGGTATGCTTTATGCCCTTATGACCTGCAAAAGGAATGTCATGAGCTATGGCTAGAAGTGCCAGAAAGTAGGCTCTGCCAACTGCTATATTACCTCATGCCTAAGCCCTCCCTCAGGGGTACAGTACACCTTTGTTCCAGCATACAGACTCCTCTTTTCATTGAGGATCAGGTGCCTCCTTAATTACCTCCCTCGAGTCTGTTAGTGTAGGGTCTGAGAGCTGAGCCTGTCTCAACTCTACCTTTGTGACCCTTCCCAGCTCCCCTTCCACAGGAAGTCTGGTATCCTCTGACATTGGTGCCTCACTGTCAGCCTGGGTACTACCACTCACCTCTGCTATTGCAGTCACTCTGTCCAAGGGAGCATCAGTGCCTACCAGCAGCTGTGGCTCACCTTCAGGCTCACTGCTACAGGGTAGCTCCCTCCCTGAAATAGCCACATCACCAGCCATGGCTTCAGGTGTGGGGTCTGTCTGGGTCTCCCTCAGACTACCAGACCCGCATGCCTGTCTCCAAGCCTGACTGCATGTAACTGCATGCCCAGAAGGTATTGCATTATCAAAATAATTCCCTATCAAGATATCTGCAGGGATATCCTCAAACACACCTACTTGCTTGCTTCTTTTTCCACCCTCCCATTCAATGTGAACCCTGGCCAAAGGCATTTGGAATGTGGTCCCTCCTAAAGCTCAGACCGGAGTGACTGCCCAACCAAGTACTGCTCCTCTTTAACCACTGCACACTTTACAAAGGTTATGTCAGAGGCTGTGTCTCTCTTAGCAATGGCCTGTTTTCCATCCACTATTATAGGATATAAACTCTGGTGATAGTTTGGTACCCCTGTTGTTTCCAGACAACTTACCACTGGTATACGTTTATTCCCACTTGCTGGATTCCACACCTTTTGTTCCCCACCTTGTCTCCATGGACATCTGTATGCTACATGGCCCCACCAGTTCCATTTAAAACATCTAACCCTTGACCCTGGCTGTATACTTGAATTAATGGCTTCCCCTGTTACTGGTGGATTTGCTTGGTTGGTTTAGGCTGCCCACCATGGGTTCCCTTATATCCATGTTTGGCACTGGATATCCCCTTCTTGTGCAATGATGTCTTGCTTGCTACGTAGAGATCCTCTTTTCTTCCCAGCTCATCTGCAGAGTTATACTCCCAGTCTGCCAACCAGATTCTCATGTCCTCAGGTGAAGTGCTAAGGGCTTGTTCCCTCACCAAAAGGTCTGCCACCCTTTCAAAAGTGGTGACCTGACATCCACTCACCCAGCTATGAAAATAACTGCTTAACTTAGCAATATAGTCACATACACTTTCATCTGTTTTGTGTCTGTGCTCACAAAACTTTTTTTCCCTAAGCTTCAGGTGTTACCTTAAAACGTTCCAATAAACATTGCTTTACTTTATCATAGTTTAAACAGTCAGCATCAGACAATTTAGAAACAGCAGTTACAACTTTAGCAAGGAGTAGGAGAGTCAGGAACCATACCCAGAGCCCCAGGTCAACAACATAATGTTTACATAATCTTTCAATTGTATGAATACAACTATGAAAATTATCACCCTCTGTAAACTGTGGAAGAAATTCACTCAAATTTATTGCTTCTGGGGTTTGGTTATTCCCTTCCCCATTACCTCAATGACCCTAATGAAGAGCCAGTATCTCCCTCTCATGTTGGCATTCTTTCTAATTTTCTTCAGCCTCCAAATGCCAGAGTCCTTCTTTTTCTTCAGCCTCCAAATGCCAAAGTCTCTCTGCTGATTTTTAATTCCATCTTTTTCTGGCCTCCAAAAACAGCAGTCTCTATGCGGATTCTAATTTCAAACATTTTAACTCCAGCTCGAGTCTTTTTAACTCCAGATGGATTTTTAAGTCCTCTGAGGAAAAGGTCAACTGTCCTGTTTCTGAAGGCTGCAAATCCCCATCACCAGACTGGTTGTCTTACTGTTACTGGTCTGAGCTGTGACTAAGGCATTAGGCATAAGGCGACATTTCCTGTTTAATCAGCTTGGCATGCACCATCCCTTTGGCTTCACACACATTGGCCAACTGGCTCTTTGTCAGCTTGCCATAATCCTCTGCTGACATCTTTGCCTGCTTATCCTGACTAAACTAAGTTAACAAAAAATAAATAAAACTGTTTCAAAAATGCAACTCTGTATGTTTACCTTGTGGCTGCTGAGAGTACACACACCTTCAATGACAATTGCCTACGGGCTACAGAATTTCAAGTAATATCCACACCACTGCTCACCAATATGTGATGCCCCTGCTCTGGGCCAGTGATGGAGTTTCAGTCCTTACCACTGACTCCAGTGAGGGACATCGACTTGGAACATAAATAGATACAGTATTTTTAGATGCAGCCGTCTGCACCAAGCACAGTTTCCCTTAAGAGCCCACTCGGTCCATGGGCTGGGTTTTTCTCTCTCTCTTTCTCTCTTTCTCTCTCTCCAGGCCCACTTAGTAAGACTCCCCACTGCCACAGCTGTAGAGTTGAGCCTCCGCTGAGTGTTCCAAGCAAGTCCTCTACCATTCTCTCTGTGAAAGCAGTCCTGTCTGTCCCTGCTCCAAATAATGACACACACACTCTTTGAGATTGGATTTCCACACACAGGACACAGACACACACACACACACACACACACACACACACACACACACACACACACACACGCGCACACACGCACGCACACGCGCACACACACACACACACACACACACACACACAGACACACACAGACACACACACCTGGGAAAGGCTGGCACAGATTTACTAGCTCTGCTGCCTTTGGTCAGACTATAAGGTAGTTACACTGCCACCAGCCAGCTGCTCTAAGGCTCTTATAAGGGTACCCAATTATACTGAGTAAATTTAATACTAATACAAATGGTAGTGTTTGACCAGTGTAGCAAGGCTTTCAGAAGTGGCCACAATGTCACCAAATAAATATAAGTATTCATAAAGTTTAAAATATTCTCTAAAAGACCAGCTAGAATGAAAAGTTTAAATATGTTTAATAATAAATAATAAAAGAACATGAAAAATAGTAAATGTCTATTTACAGTAAACACAGGATTTCATTCACGGGAAATACTAAAAATAACACAGATGGGTAAATTCATACAGATACAGAAAAACAGTACTTAACTAATCTCACTAAATTTTCTTGACTGATCTAAATAATTACTGTTTATTACTTACTTAATAAAGCAAGGCAAGATGAAGTGGGTGAGTGGTCTTCCTTCTTAGTCAGGTTTCAAAAACAGTCTGCCCTGAGACTTCTGTCTCATCTAGTATTAAATCAGAATTCCAGTGCTAGATTACAGAATGACATCACACACACATCTGTTAATCTAACTTCCGGTTCCCATACTACCCCCTTTACTAACAGCCGATCCAGAATCTAAAATATATGTGTCAATAGTACACACACATAGAGCTTTGCTAAGATGTGTTATAACATCTAGATGCTATAAAACCATTTCAACACTTTCACCCTTCCAGAATAGCAATTAGTGCACCATTAAAGACAATACAACAGGACTCCTAGTCCTTGTTTTCACAGGCATTTCATCTCTGGCTGCAATCAGAACTTTAAGATACAATCTTTGTGCCCCAAACCAGGTAATTTAATTTCAGACTATTTTTTCAAAGTTAGCTGAACTGAAACTAACCTCTTCTGTTCCAGTAATCTCTGTTACAATATATTCATCTCAACAGTTACAATACAGTTTGACATACATGTGTATTTCTTTTCTGTACAGCAGGACCCAATTTTGGTTCATTTTTAACACAAGCAGCTTTACAAATACATTTTCAATGCAAACATCTGTACAAATCAGTTTGATATACAAATGATATATAATTCATTACAAAACTCCAGCTAGCTATGCTGGGATATGTTACACATCCACTGCCCTACTTCTCCTGGCATAGCTGGCAATATCTCACAAATTTAACATGAATCATCACTGCTGCAGAAGCTGCTACCTCCCCCATCCCCTTGTGTTTTTTTATGCTCGGATGTGGATGTGGAGATGTGTTTTTGCTTGTCCTGTCAGGGCTCAGCTTCTCTTTCTCAGTTGGCAAGAAAGCTTTGATTGGCTTGGCACTCAAACCAATCTTTAAGTCTGTGGTTTGGGAGTAGAAAGTACCCTAAAGTTGGCAGTGATATCCTATGCAGGCTATAACCCACAGCAGTGATCATTTGAATTTCTTCTGTTAATGGTTAGTTTACTTACACAACTGTATTTTCTTCCTGATTTTTTCCATTCAATCTCTAGCATCTGCCAAGGAATTCCTTAGGAGTATTGAGATACATGGCTTCTGTGATCCTTCTTATTCCTTTGGCCAGACTTCACATGAGAAAAATTCAGTGAAACCTAGGGTGAGTCTGGACACAGATCTATATCTTATATATTTTCAGATCTCTGTTCTGGGAATTGTAAGGAGGGAAGCTCTAGGATGGGAAGCACAGATGTTCAGTATTAGATCACTGTTCCAGTACCCTAATCTATTTGGGTTATATAATGCAATGGATATGACTAACTGGCCAGCTTTTCAATACTTAAGGGTGCCTTCCATGTTCTCTAACTGCATGGAGTTCGAGCAGAGCTCAATATGAAAAGCAGTTAGAGTACCAATAGCTTCAGAGCTTGCCAAAAAGTGTGCTTTCTCTCCAGACTAAATGGAAGTTACAATCTGCTAGCAATCCTTAAAGGCTGGGTAGATAAGTCTGTTGCAGGGGAAAATTTCCACTATGTCATTTTGATGAGAAAAATTTTAGTTTTTTTTTTCCTGTGAAAGTATTATATATGGGAAGAAGCGTATATATTTGGGAGTGTCATTATGTGGCAGCTGAATTTTTATACTCCAAAAGCTTATGGAAACATATTGAATTTTTATATCTTTTTTTTTTAGCTTGTTATAATATTCTTGAATAAAATTGATGGGTTAGGGGCAGGACTGGCTCCTGGAGGACTACAGGCTCTGCTATCTGTCGTTCAGGGTTCCTTCATGGCTGGATATATGGAGAAGTTTCCATTCTCCTCCGTTCTCCATTCCCCTGTCTGGAAAAAGATGGAAGTTGTCAGGGAGTCTTTAGGCATCAGGCTGGCTCCATTTGTCCCTCAGCCACTGATGGGTGACTCTGCTGGGGCTAGATTTGTTTTTTTGGACTGCTCATCGCTTTCCCCTCGGTCCCTCCAATGTAGCAGCTATAGCCACTAAGGATCCTGGGACAGGCACATCCTGTGCAACTGCAACTGCAAAGCTGCCCTCCATGAGCAATTGAGAACCACTCTTGTAGGACTCAGCAGAAGAGGTGGTTGAATGTCTTCTGCATAGCTTGGAGCTGCATAGCTTGGAAAGAAGGCCTTAGCCCTGTGATAATGTGCATGCTTTGATTTGATAATTTTTAGGGCATTATCTATTTCACTGCACAGGGAAGATTTTCTCAGATTTGCTAGGGAGTTACTTTTTGCTTTTACTTTACCTACTTCTTCCATTAAGAAATAAAAATAGTTCCCTCCTTTCGGATTTTCAGTCCAAAGAGCAGAGATTGGAGGGTAATGCTGTGCTTCAGGATTTTTTTCACAGCCTGAAAATTCTGATTCTGAGGAGTGTTGCTTCAGCTGTCTCTCCAGAAGTTCTTTCTTTTTCCAAAGCTTTATCTAAAATGAAAGAGGTTTTCTTGTGGGATCAGAATATATTTCCTTTTTCCCAGCAAATGCATTATGATTTGTTTCAATTTGATAATTTAGCAATAATCCACTCCTGAGTATGAACATCACATGATTTATCCTTGGTTGACTTTGTTTAATCACGTGGGTGAAAGCTGTTATACAAAGACAGTATTTAGAAAATAAATTGCTTACCTTTTATAAGATAATGCCATTGTATAAATGAACTTTAATGTCCTTCCACGTCTTCCTTGTAGGAGATTTGGAAGCAGGTACTCCGTATGGGTTCAGCATATACATGCTTACACTTATGGAGTGCATGCACTTTTTCGCAATCTGCCTTAAAATAGCATATCTTTCACAACTGAACAGTACATCTGTGGATTTTCTTAGTGTGTGTGTGTGTGTGTGTGTGTGTGTGTGTGTGTGTGTGTGTGTGTGTGTGTGTGTGTGTGTGTATATATATATATATATATATATATATATATATATAGGGTCTATATTAGATCAACAAACTCAAAAATGCATTGGTGTTGTTTAAATGTTCAACAAATGTGGTTAATTCATTCTCATTACCATCCCACATAAAAATTGACGTCATCCACAAAACTTTTAAAGAATAGTACTTTCCTAGCGTAGTAATTGGAACAGAAATATATATTCTCAATCTCCCAGTCATCTAAGACCAGGGTTGCACAAGTGTTCGCTTCTGGGGTGCCCATAGCAACCCCTGAAATCTGATGGAAATACCTCCTATCAAAAATTAATACACTATTTTTCAATACTGTATTTAACAATTCAAAAATGGTTTTAATTTGTCTTCCTGAACCATATTGATGTCTACACAACATTTGTCTAACTACAGAAATACCATAATCATTTGGTATTACTGTGAATAGTGATTTAATATCTACTGTAGCCATCAGGAACTCAGTAACAGTTTTTGTTTTAAACCACAAATTCAAATGTAGAAAATCAGCAGTGTCCCTGATATAACTTCTAACAAATTTAAGGTGTTTTGATAAAACGTTCTGTAAATATACAGACACAGGTTCAGTGACCCATCCATGTCCAGAAACAATTGGTCTCATTGGAGGTTTATCAGCAGACTTATGGATCTTTGGTAAGCCATAAAGAGTTGACATAACTGGATGGGACACTGTAAAATACATAAACAAATCTAACATAATATCATTCATCATTTGTAAATCATGCAATAGTGAATTAATGTTACTAATATGCTTATCAACCTGTGAAACATTTATGTCTTCAAAAGCTGTTATATCATTGACAGTTTCAGAGACACTAAGAAAGTAATTGGCCTTATTCGTAATGACAACTGCCCCTCCTTTTTCAGCTTCTTTTATTATGATGTCATTATTAGTCTCTAATTCATGCAGAGCTTGACTACTGAAGTATGACAAGCTCTGCATGAATTAGAGCTTGTCTACTGAAGTATGACAAGCTCTAATTCATGCAGAGCTTGTCATACTTCAGTAGTCAAATTGAAAATATGCTTAAACTTCTTCTCATTTTCATAGTAGCGCCTTAATTGCATTTCACAAACGTCATGAAATGCTTGAGTAACAGGATGGCCATTAGGCACAAAGGTGCTGCTACATTTACATACATCATTTGTTTTACCCTGTGAGTTGTCATAAATAGGTTTTAGGTCCAGACTGTGTACAAAGACCTTCAAAGCTATCAGTGGATTAGCTAATCCATCAATACTTGATGGTATACATTTTAAACCTTTTTCCAGCAAATACTTATGTGCAGATTTAATCACCATATCAGATAAATTAATAACACAGCAATTATCAGTACCTATTTTTTGTTCTAGTGAAGATCGGTAAAGGCTGCCAGCCTAGTAGACAGAATTTTATAGATAATTCTGTCGTTCGTAAATATTACTGTAAGCCACAGGCTTGTTCTCTTAAATTTGAAAAGACTGCATTGAATATTGAACTGTAAACATGTAACAACAGTGCACTCTACTGTAAGAAAGCTAAGTCAAGCATTTTATAACTGTCTGTGATGTCACAATTTGGAGCTGATATGTCTAGAGGGAGGCATTCTGCCTATTGTTTTAAGACCAGAGTTAATGGCTAGAATTTGCATGTATAAATGTCCTTTATTGCTCTGGTTTCTGACCAGGTGTAAAGAATGTAAATGTAGTTTCTGTTAGACTGGGAACACCAGAGAAGTGTGAAGAATGATGTCATGTGAATCAGAGAGCTCAGAGCATTTGTCTTGAGAACACCAAACTCAGCACTGCTTTGTTCTATATGCAAGTTATTTAGAACTGTCTTTTCTCTTAGATATAGCTAGGAAATAATAAGATTAGACTAGTTTGTTTTCTGTGATGTCAGAACTTTTCTACCGTATTATTTTAAACATTTCTCTGTGATCTCTGAACTCTTGACTAGCAGTGCGTAGTAAGAAATATTGTCTTGTGTTTTTATTATTTATTATTAAATACTTTTAAACCTTTCAACTGTGGCTGTTTTATGTAGAGTTAATTTAAGCTGTAGAGTACATTGCATGTATATAGTGATACTATACCAAGTCACTCTAATAAGCCTTGACTGTTCAGTCACACTTACCCTTTGGATAATAATATTGCACAGTAATAATTGGACACCCTTTTCAGAAGGACCTTTGAATAGCTGATATTAGTGGGTGGTGGCAGCTGGTACTACCTTTTAGACTGAGCAGAAAAGGGGCACAGCTGGAGAACCTGTGCCAGCCTTCCCCAGCAGTGTCTGTGTGGTTGTAAAAACTCTTATCTCAAAGCGTGTGTGTCAGCTACTTGGGCAGGAACACAAAGCACTGGCTGGACAGAGAGGGTGCTGGAGGTTTTACCTTGGCCAGTAGTCTGAGATCTGGACCCTATAGCTATGCCAGTGGGGAGTCTTATTGGGAACCTGGAGAGAAAGGGAGAAATCAGCCCCAGACTGACTGTGATATCTATGTGCTCTTAAGGGAAATTGTACTTTACTGTGTGCGTATTTATTATCTTTTTCCAAATATGGATGCCCATCACTGGTGTTAGTGGTGAGGACTAAGGCTCCTTGATTGTTGGACCAGTGCACGGGCGTCACACTTCTGTTGCATGTTCTGGGGCCACTCCTACTTCTGCCTCTGTTCCTCATCTCGGAGCACCCTCGGTATTTGATACATTTCCCTGTTGTCACTTCCTCTGGTAGTTTCTAATGAACCACCTGATTGGACTGTTGAAAATCCATGGAAGTGGATGCTTGTGCTGTATTCTCCATTTTATGCTCAATCGACCCATTGCTGACATTGATAGTTGCCATAGAGCTTAACTGAACCAAGCTATTTGTCTAACTAGCTCCACCATCTTTGATGTTCTGATTGGTGGTTATGTCCGATGAGGAAGCTAATTGCTGGACCCCATCATTGGATAATGGGACAACAATTTCATCCAATGCTTTTACTAGGTTAGATTTCACATTGGTTTGTGTATGTGTAGCCATGGTTACTTGATTAGATTTATCATCTTTGGGCCAAGTGAAGATGTGCCCATTATTGAAATCATTGATATCATGATGTAATTTCTTCAATTTTATATTTTCAAGTTTCTTGTCAAAAGCTGACAGCTTATCTAGCATTTTGTTATAATCAGAAGCATAACTATCAAAGAAAGCTGTAGATGAAATGTCGCTTTCAATTTTAGATATCTCTCCCTGTAGGTCTGCCTCGATCTTAGAAAAATTTTCATTCATAAGTGACATATAGTTCAGACTCAATTGTATATTCAATTCTTGCCACTTTTTTAACCGGACAGGGTACAAATTCCCATATGCGGGCATTGTTAATACCCATAGTCCCCTGGGTACAATACCAAGTTCAAGATAGGCTGAAAAACTGTACCTTTGCCATTGTATCATTTTAAAATTCTGCACCTTCTGCTCCAATTGTAATAAACGTTGTTGGAAATCCATAGCCTGAGCATCATTATCTCAAGGACATACCCTTACAATGTCATGCAGACAGTTCATTAAGAGATTTTGCCATGTAGAAAGAAGCTGGCTTAGAGCAAAACTCATATAAAAAATATATTGGTTGGCTGTGTAAAAATGCAATTCACACACTTAACGTCTTCGACTCTTGTTAAATGAAGAAAGCAAATACAAAAACAAAAACACAGTCGGAGTGAAGGCTCAGTGGAAAAAATGCATAAAATACCAAAAACAAACCATTGATACCAACGTGAAGCATGAAACAGTTTTAATATCCAAAAAGAAAGCAAAGCTTTCAGGTATAAAATACCCTTCCTCAGTGCTGACAATACACAATTCAAATGATGCACCTTTTAAATCATGAAAGTTAATTACACAGCCAATAAAATTGATGATAAATGACATAAATGACAATAAAATTACAATGAAGTAAGATAAATTGTGTGGTTCATGATGAAAAAAGTCATAATTGCAGTTTATGTAAAAACTGTGTGGTTCATGATGCAAAAGCCGTAATAGCAGTATATGAAAAAAATAGAGTGACAGCTGATGGGAGAATTAACCAATATTAACTAATGTGTAGCAATGTTCAGATAATTAAATTGGGGGTGAGAATGGTGCAGTCGGGTGGGGGGGCTTTGTGGAATTAAGTGGAAGGAACTTAAAACTCCTATGATATAAATGTATCACATCAGGTAATTATCTCATGCCGTATGTTAACAAGGGGCCTTCGTCTGCTAAAGAAACAAATTGGGTAGAGGTGTGAGGGGATTATGCTTATATCACAGTGAAGTGAGAACAATGTAGCAAGTGGGTTAGTTCCTTTCAAGCGGTAGGAAAACATTAAAAATAAAACTTAAGTAAGGGGAAGAATGAACTGGTGACTGTTCGAGCAGTAGGAAATACCTCAGGGATATGTTTTCAGTTAGGGGAGAGCCCTCTTTGGAACTATGGGGAACCTCAGATAGTATTCTTAATATCATTTAATTATGGTAGTCCGAGCAATATTATTTTATATTAGTGGGGATAAACTAGCTTACGAGCCTACATTGGCTATTGTTATAATAGAGGGCCTTGAAATAACAAAAGACGGGAAGGTTGTGTGTAAGTATTTAACTTAAAATGGAGTCTATGTAAGTTACCAGCCTTCATCGTTACCTCCCTATTGGTGGTTAGTAAGTTGGGAATCCCACTTCCTTAAAAATAGGGGACAGAGACCTTGATCAATAATTGTATGAGTATCAAAATATTCTACTTAGCTCTTAATGTGTTGCAAGACATTGCAAAAGAAATCCAGATGTTATTTAACTAATGCCATAGGTTTTACAAGCCCATTCAGAAACAAAAAGAAAAATGAAGCACTGACCGCAAGTGTGAGAGATAAAAATTATTAAGTACCTGTTTTGCAAAGGTGGTCAATGAATTATTAATAATAATCTGTCAATGGGGTAATCATAATTGTTAATAATAGGTTTTATGATTAACTTTCCTTAAATTCAAAATGATGTTGATGGAAGTGGAGCTGTTCAGACCTGGGGGATTGTATGCTATGAGTCTTAGTTGCCATTCCAATTTCTTCTTCTCTAGTTTGTCATTCACAGGCCCATCAAATTCTGTTGTGATTATGCTGTCTATTGTGTTGAAGTGGAATCCATCGTGTCCAGGTGCGTTTTGTTCATGTTTGACCAGTGGATTACTGCTGTTCTTTTGGTGGAGATTGGTGAGATGCCTAGCAATTCTGGTTTTATGTTTATTTATGGTCTTATCTGTGTAGATGCTTTGCATTTGTTGCACTGGGCTCTGTAAATTACTTTTTCCATGGTACAGTTACTGTAGAATTTGCTAGGGTAATGTTTCTTTTGAGTGTAGGCATTTAAAACCTTTTTTGCTGCTCATGAGGTGACAATAATTCCAAGTAGGAAGACCACAGGGGAAAGTTCCTTTTGCTAGTTCATTTTTCATCAGATCCTTCATTGTTTTCTAAGAGGTTCCAGGAGATGTTCGTAAAATCTTGTTTATGGTGTTATCACTTAGTATGGACAAGTTGTTCCTAACTGTGGTGATCAGTTCTTTATAGTCCATGGAGTTGATCAGCATATTAATTTTGTGTTGTTCATTACTGAAGTTTCTTGCTATTCTATGTAGGTCAGGGTCATTGTACACATGTTCCCATGGAAGAGGGTTATTAAGGTCTCTTGTTTTGCCTTCAGTTATGGGATGGAAAATGTACCGTATCAGTTTTTGGGTGTAACCTCTGGCCAGAAAATCCTTTTCTAGGTCCACTAGATTGCTTACTCATCTCTTTGGATTCTCTGGTCATCCTCAATCCTTGTACTTTAATAGCATTTTCTCTTGCAGTTAAAGGGATGCATACTGTCATGATGTAGAAGCAAATTTACCCTGATGGGTTTCCTGTAAAGATCATTTGTGAGCTGTTGTCCATTGTCTGCTTTGCTAATTTGAAGGTCAAGAAAGCTGACTGTTTTTTGATTGTGCTATGTTGTAAATTTGAGAAAGGTGGTTGAGTTGTTGATGTGGCTGTAAAAATCATTTAGTTCAGCTTCATTTCCATTCCAGATTATAAAAATATCATCAATAAAGTGCAGTTAACAGCTGATGTATTGTTGGTGCAGGAAATTATATAGTACACATATTGAGTTTTTAAAGGTACTTACCAGATGAAACTGCTCACTCTCTGAAAGGGTTGCCACTCTCCAAACTAAAAAAACAAGCTGCAGTTCTAGGTATCACTGTTTGGATCAGTGCATGACCAAGCCATGCATATCACATGGAGTGCTGTGGATGGTTCAGCATGGCTGGAAAGGACACTACTGCTATGCCTCACTCCACCTGAATGAGTTTGCTAAAAAAATACAAAACTAAGTTTATGAATGCCCTGCTTGATGAAAAATTACCATTTGGACTCCAAATATAAAAGAAAAGAGGCTATACAGCATGGTCTCTAAGGATAGAACAAAGTTTCAGCTCTTCCATGGCTGATTTATTAGAATGAGAAGAGCTGTTGCCACTTTTTTTGTGGCACTCTGAACAGAATGCCAACTGAAATATCGGTAGGTACATTAGAGGATGACATACCTTCATGACTATTTGAGGTCACAAAGGAGATTGTTTTGGTCAGAATAACCAAGAGTATCATGGTTGTCCATTAGGAAGTCATATCAGACTGCTTCCTTTTTGAGGATGATATGGGTCATCTGTCCCTCAAACAGACCATGTGTCTGGCCATTGCAAGTGACAAACGAATTAGGGACTTCCTGTTCCAGTGTTACATCATTTCCTTCATAATCCTCCCAAGCTGTAGCTCTTCTCCTTCCCAGATGGCCCACAACCATCAAAAATCAAAGGAAAAAAAATAAACAGACATAATGAAAGGAGATTTCTAACCTCCATTGTGATAGTACTGCTTGCTTGTTAAAAATGCATCCTGTTATTAGTTTTTTGTTTTCTTGTCTGTGTTTATGATGTACAAAACATCATAATTATTTGTTGCCATCATTACCACTCCAATTACTCCAAGCTAATGCTGTACAGTTACAAAACTACCCTACTCTACACGTAAGAAATCCTCAGAGCTTCAGGATCATATATTGGTTAGGACTTATAGATGTATTGCACAGAGAGAAGGGCTAGGACTGGGAATAAATGCGAAAATGTACCATAGCAGGGATGCACAAAGTATATGTGTATTAGTCAAGCAGATGGTGCTCACTACCTATAAAAAATAGAAAAAAGCAGCATTAATAGGCGCTGTAACACATCTTATAATATAGACTACCTTTCATTTCACACTACATTACAATGTACTTAATAAAAAGTAAAAATAATAAACTGCATAGACAATAACAAAATTGCTTATTATACAAATGCATTTATTGCTGTCTGATGTCTTGGCATTGAAATGTCATAAGAGGAGTAGCAACCATACAAAACCATCACCAATGTCTCCCTGCCAGACAGAAGGCAATGTAAAGCCACTTCCATATCAGTAGAATATTTGTGAGCTAGAGTAGGAGGCCATGCACCAGCTACTCCTCTGGAAAATGCAGTCTGACACAAAACACGTGTACGTGCGCGAGCGCGTGCACACACACATTATATATAAAACTGTATACATATATGCATATGAAATATGTATGTATGTGTGTGTGTATGTGTGTGCTTTGTGTATATATGTGTGTGTCTGTGTGTGTGTGTGTGTGTGTGTGTGTGTGTGTGTGTGTGTGTGTGTGTGTGTGTGTGTATATATATATATATATATATATATATATATATATGTGTATATATATATATATATATATATATATATATATATATATATATATATATATATGGGTCTATATCACTTCGGCGAGAACCCCTTTACGCGAATACCTATACATCGACCCCTATACCTCGAACTGCAAAAATCCCGAACCCGCTAAACCTTGAAAAATTAAATATCGAACTGTCATAGTCGGCCAACCCCACCACCCGCTACTTAGTACCTACCCAAACAAAATAAATAAACCACATACATACACTAACCAAATCCTACAGACATACATCCAAACAAAAGAAATAATCCACATACATACATTTAACAAAACCCTACTTCCAACACTACACTAAATTCCACATATACAACTATCTATGCACTATCCTTAACTCCTCCCTAACCCTAAGGTCCATAACTACTGCACACTCCCCTACAGACATGCACCCAAACAAAATAAATAACACACATACATGCACTTAAATAAAACCCTACATCTAACACTACACTAAATCTTGCATACATTACCTATCTATACACTTACCTTAACCCGAATCCTAACCCTAAAGTCCTATCTATCTCACACTTACCTTACGGAGCTATACCGCAGACGGGCCAACCAAAACAAATCGACATTTTGGAATTTGCGGTTTTGGATGTTCGAGGTTTACGTACTTTGCGCAATACGGTTTGACGTATTCGTATTCGCGTAAAGGGGATTTCGCTGAAGTGATATAGACCCATTATATATATGTATATAACATGCATTTGTGTGTGTGCATAAAATTTATAATATGGATTCTAAGATTGTGTGGCGATTTTCACCAAATGATGTGTCAGAATGCTATAAAATTGAAGTGACACAATGAAAATAACACTGATGTAGACTATTTTTGCAAACAGTTTGAATAATATTGTTTCTTTTTAAGACAGTTGCATTTTTTGTATTAGCTAACAAGGCTTCCCAATGTATTGCTAATGATTATTCATTTAAAATGGTGTATAAAAGAAGAGCTGTGGCCCTCTTCATCAGAGAAGTTGGCCTCTCAATGTGTGTGTGGGTGGTGGGGGTTATCTACAACAACAATACTATGGGGGTGCACTGCAGCAAAGGAAAAGACATTCCAGAACAAGCTGAAGAAGCCTTTTTTCTTCTGTTTAATAAACCTTAATTGTTTTTTAAACTGGTGTGGTATTTTATAGCACAGAATATACACTGAGATGTCTTATAATAAGGTGTATATACAGGAACATAAACACCCATACTCAACAAACACACTTACACACACACTTACACACACACACACACACACACACACACACACACACACACACACATACACACACACACACACACACACACACACACACACACACACACACACACACATAAAATTGCATGCATATGTAATCATACACACATGGTACTCAGAGAGTTCATAAACTGCACGCAGTTTCGTACTAGACGCCCATTCATGTTATTTTTGTACTAGAGGTATAGAACATATACAATGAGTGACCAAATGGAAAGAATGTCCAAAGAATGAAGAAGAATTGTGTACTCTTGCTACTTTCTGTACTCACAAGGTCATTTATTTCAGTTACTGAAAAAAAAAAATTGATGTAGGAAAAGAGATAGAAATCTTGCTAAGCAGATACTTTGACTAGGTATACTTATTTCATGGCTGAGTTTGCCACAGTACGTCTCATATGCAATGCAAGGACAAGATGAAATATGAGAAGCATCCTTGCTCATCAAAAGTGCCACTGCTTGACATACAGCTAACATAATAACTTTGTATTTGATATTGCCAGTTTTTCATCTTTTCCTCAGATGTAGGTCCGGATCCAAGCCCTGGGATCCGACTCGGCCATTATCAAGCTCCTGGCAACCAAAAAGCTCTTTGGTACCAATCTCTTACCCACAAACTGAAATTACCTCAGATCTCATTTGCCGCTTTATGAAGACATGGTCATTCTTGGTGTCAGGTTGTGATTTTTCTTCAAATTTCTTCAAACTCTTTCAAACCTTTGTAGATTTTAATAATATGTCTTCTCTGTCCCTTTCATAATTGTTGGTCTGCTCCAGTGTTGCTCACTACTGTTTTTAACTTACTATTACTTCTTCTTCTTTCCGGCCAGTAACCATTTTTTTCCATAGGTTACTTCCTCCCATTTTACCTTTGAGGTATTTCTTGCCTAGTATTGTTAGTAGGGTTTTTTTCCCCTCTATCTGTTAAAAAAATGTCCTCTGTTTTCCCTTGAGTGAGTGTCTGAGTATCTCTGTGTGCTTTTTCTCCTCTGTTATGGTGGAGAAACAGGAAAAGACAGCTGGCTTCAAGAAGTGCACAAAGTGCAGGCATAAGATCCCATTTAGTGACTTGCACTCCTTATGTGTATATTATCTTGGGCCTTTGCATTTACAGGATGACTGTGCAATATATTACTCCTTCAATAATACAGCCTTAATAGATTTAAGAAACAAACTCAATTTAAGAGGGATGTTGCCTAAATTCTACCTGTAAAACTAAATTGGCTCATTCCAGCTGTGCTTCATCCTTATCCTCCAAATCTTTGGACAAGGCCAAGAAAAGCATGGCATTGGCTGATTTTTTCAGAGCCAAAGTCTAAGAAGAAAACAATCTCCCTCATCTGGGGAGTTTCAAATCCAATTGGAGCCTTCTGCTCTGACCACTACTTCATCGGATCTGGCTTCTTTGGCTCTGACCTCATCTAGCAAGGATGGATCAGATCCAGTGTTTAGCCCTTTCAAGCCAATATTGACCTTGCTGAGGACAAAGTACTCTCCTCCATATGACCCAATACCTTCAAGGATACAGTCCCCCTTACTATCGATACCGAGATCCCCTTCTGCTGTGTCCTTCCATTTGACCATGAGTATTACTGAAGAAGAGGTGGAATGAATGGTGCAGAAGATCTTATGGATGCAGGATATCACTAGGCCCCCCTTGATCTTGGCCCTTTTGGCTCCAAGTCTACGTAAACCTCTTCCTTCTCCTCCAACTTTGGGTCAAGTTTTGGAGCTCATGGATCTGATATGCCTGGTGCCTTTGAGTTTGGATCCTAGGTTATCTTCTTTGGATCAGACTTCAGCTCAGAGCTTATCGGCCATTTCAGAGCATGAGAGCTCCTAGAGGCAAAGTGAGCTCTGCAGACCTCGGGTGCAGTCATCTCCCAGATCATCAGAGTGGTTGATGCCCCTTGGAGATTGAGCAAAAGTGAGCTTGGCTCCAGCTTCGACCCTGGTTGAGATGTCTTCTGGACTGGGGGAGGGGGTGGTTCTCCATACCAAAAGCATGCCTTGTTGGATCCAGAGTCTTCGTCCTTCCAGGAGCAGTCAGCCTTTGGAAATTTGGAGAGGGCAATGGGTGCCACTGCACCAACAAAGTCGTGTTCCCCTTCAGATCCATTATCTCAGGCAGATACCCAGCTCTCTTCTTCATCCCATCTTGTTCCACTGGGATAGCGGGAACCTAGGCTCCAGAACACCTGTCAGGGTACCCCCAACTCTTCTAATACCACCCCAGACTATTCATCTGAGAAGGTTCTTCGGAAGAGGCTATGCAAGAGGAAGCAGCTGGACTATACAGAGGAATCAGCCACTGAAGACACCAACTTCGTTGAAGGTGAGGGTTCCCCACGGTCACCCCCAGAGGATGTTGTTTCCTTTGTGGGGATTTTAGAAATTGTCAAGCAGAGGGGTGACTGGAAGTTCAGAGACCCCTCAACCCCTCGCCTGAGGAGTCTGTGTACCTGGCCACCTTCTGTTCCCACCTGTCTATTTCCTGGCTGACTCCACCTACCAATGAGCTTATAGAGCTAATCTCACGGTGGGCATGGGAGAACCCAGATTCTGTTGATCCAGTTTCTCGGAGGCCAAAAAAGGTCATAACCACACCTTCTGATAAGGCATTGTGGACTAAGGGGGTTGCAGTAGATGCCATAGTCATGGCAAAGAAAAAACTTTCCAAGGAGAGTTCCAGTATCTAGCCTCCTTATAAAGATTCTAAGACAATGGATTGATGTGAGAAGTGTGTCTTTTCCTCAGTGACCTTTGCCCTGTGGTTGCTGAATTATTTACTTATTTTACCAGGTTACAAAGGGATCTGATAAAGGAGGTCTCAGATACCCTTCAAGGTGCAGTTGCTGAGGGAGCTAAAGAAAAGGTAGCTTCCCAGTTAGCCACCCTGCATTTAATTGCCAACTCTTCCATGAGGCTCATTGCCCATGCAGCCAAAGGAACGAGCAGAGTGGTGGATTCCAGCATTTCCATGAGGAGGCATGCCTGGATATGCCTTTGCAATTTTGTGGAACATTTTAAGTCTTCATTCATTAATGCTCCATTTGACTGCATGTCTCTTTTTGGGCCCAAAGTCAAGGATACGCTATCCGGGTGTGAGAAGGATAGTAAATATTTCTGCAGTGGGCATACGTTTTTCAGCTCCTCAGTGACCTTATCCCAAAGGTCAGAGAGGTAGCAGAAAATTTGGTTCAAATAGTCTCAAGGGTCTTACCAGGACACACATGGAGAGTTTTCCTGCAGAATCACAGGGGGAAACAACAATGGAAGATGTCACTCTCATGGCAGAGGAGGTCCGGAGAACCAAGGTTCCCCTGAACCATTCATCAGGAAACCTTTTTAGCACTCCTGAAAGGAGGCCCGATTGTCCACCTCTGTTGGCAAATGGGTTGTCTGTCTCTGCACTGTTGAGCCTGGCAAAACATAACTTCCAATGTCTGGATGCAGCGGATAATATCCATGGGTTACCAAATTCCCCCTTCCCAACAACCTGTTCCCAACAAGAACATCCCAGACATTCCAGCCAGGCAAAGGGATCAAGCAGTTTTGCAAGTTCTAAAACTGCTTGAAAAAACATCCAAGAGGTCCCCCTAGACCAGAGAGGATTCAGAACTTACTCAAGGTTCTTTTTAGTTACAAAGAAAACAGGGAACTGGAGACCAATTCTGCACCTCAGCAAATTGAACAAATCAGTCCGTTGCAAGTTCCAAATAGTCATGGTTCAGTCAGTGCCGCCTTTCCTGGAAAATGATGATTGGATGTGCTCAGTAGGTCATCAGGATGTGTACTACCGGTTTCACTTTATAATCTCGAAATACTGAAATGTCGAATTTCAATATTTTGAGACTATAAAGTCGAAAGTGCAGTTATGCGAAACTGCATAACAGTGAATGTGGAAATGTTGCAATCGTCATTATGTGTTCGCGTACGTGACATGCACTGCGGTTTGTGGATTTTGCTGGGGTTTGAGGTTAGTGGTGTTTTTGTAAGGGTATTCGGTAAGGATTTTAGTGTGTGTGAGTGTGTGTAGTGGTGAGTTTTATGTGCTTGTGTGTTTAATGCGACCTCAGAGTTAGTATATATAAGTAGTTGGGGTGTGGGGGACGTAGGGGGGCTTGCCCCCTGCTTTTTAGCAAGATTATTTGTGTGTGTTAGTTTTGTTGTGTTTGTGTGTGTTGGTTTGGTTTTTTGTAGTGTCGGCAGGTAGGTGTATTTGTGTTTGTGCGGTGTAGTGTTTTGTTTGTGTTACGTTTGTGGTTTGAAATTTCGCTCTTTTAAAGTTTCAGGTTTTTAATTTTTCGGCTTTATAGTCTCAAGATGCTGAAATTCACTATTTCAGTATTTTGAGATTCTAAAGTGAATCCGTACTACCACATAAAAATTGAGAGGCACTCCAAAAGTTACCTACGATTCCAGTTGGGAGCCAGTTATTACCAGTTCAGAACGCTGCCCTTTGGTCTCACTACCACCCCCAGAGTATTCACCAAATGTATGGCAGTGGTTGTGGCTCACCTGAGATGACAAGGATTCCAGGTGTTTCCATACTTTGATGACTTGCTCATTTCTGCGCCGACCAGGCATCTACTAGTCTATACAAGAGACTCTGTTCTTTAACTTTGTTCAGAACTAGGCATAACAATAAATCACCAAAAATCTCATCTGGAACACACTCAAACAATAAAGTTCATAGGAGCCCTACTAGACACAAGCCAGACTTCCTCCTTCTAGAGTATTGACAATCAAGAGGCAGACTGCAAGGTTGATCAGAATCAAAAGAGCAGCTGCCCGTCATGTTCTTCAGTCCTTAGGTTCCATGGCTGCTGTAATTGTGTTAGTCCCACTGGCCAGGTTTCACATGTGAATTTTGCAATGGCTTCTAGCATCACAGTGGTCAATAATGCATCAACGTGTCATATCAGATGCTCATAACGTACATATGCAAAAATGATCTCTCTTGGTGTATTCATTCTCATTGGTAACACAAGGCTGACCTTTTACTCTTTCTCACCTACAGACTATGGTGACCAAGGATGCTTCCCAGATAAGATGGGGTGACATTAGCTGGGGAAGACTGTTCAAGGTACCCGGTCTGCAGACGAGGCCAAGCTCCACATAAATGTCTTAGAGATGAGGGCGGTGCTCTTAGCGTTGCAGGCATTTCAGTCTACCCTTCCTTTAGGGACAGTAGCAATTCAATCAGACATCATGTCAGTGGTATGGTACATAAACAAGCAAGGAGGAACCAGATCATACCCTCTCTGTCAGGAGGCAGTCAGGATGTGGCAATGAGCGATCTCACCCAACCGCTTTCTAATAGCAATGCATATTCCAGGGATATCCAACATCATAGCGGACAAGCTGAGCAGAGCCATTCTCATGCCACATGAGTGGTCCTTCAACCAGAATGTTGTGGAGAATTATTTTCTGCATATGGGACTAGCCTTGCTGCAGTATTTTCGCCTCTCCCCTAAACAACAAGTGCACCAACTACTTTGCCCTGATTCCCCCGCAGGGACAAACCCAGAGGGATGCTCTGATACATGATTGGCCCCCCAGACTTCTCTATGCCTTTACCCCCATTCCTTTGATCCCCAAGTTTCTTCAGAAAGCCAAAAGGTTGAAAAGGACAGCAATCCTTTACCCCATATTGACCTCGACAAATCTGGTTCCCCTTCCTGTGGCTTCACCTACAGAAGGATCCCTGGATTCTGGATCTCTCTCCAGATCTGTTGTCACATCCTACAGGAATGACTCATTCCAACCTTCTTAATCTCAAGCTGACAGCTTGGTTCCTCCAATTCCGTTGATCACCAGACAACTTATTCTCTCCTCCCTGGTGCGTCATATTTTGATGTCCTCCCATAAGCTATCTACTCAGAAACTATATAGGGGTAAATGAAAGAGATTCATTTAATGGGCACAGCAACACAACATGGATGCCTTCACAGCCTCTATTCATTTAATTTTGGAATTCCTAGCCCACCTTTTCAGTAATGGGGCAGGGGTGTCTACTATCAAAGTGCAGTTAGCAGCCATTTCAAATTTCCATATTGGGTTTGATTACTTGTCCTTGAATTCCCACAAACTTTGCAAAGCCTTCTTAAAATGGACCTTGTTGTTTAAACCTCCTTACAAGGACCCTTCTCCCCCCTTGGGATTGAAATCCGGTTCTGCGTCTGATTACCCTGCCTCCCTTCCAACCTGCAGCAACTTGTAACATTAAGTATCTTTCCTGGAAGACTGTTTTTTGGTGGCTATCATATCAGTGAGACAGATTTCAGAACTTCAAGCTCTGTCTTCTGAACCTCCGTATATAATTTTCCATAAGGACAGAGTCTTGTGCGTATCAACCTCTCCTTTTTGCCCAAAATTGTTTCTCAAACAAATCTTAATCAGACTATACATTTGCCTGTTTTCTTTCTTAATTTTAGTAACAAAGGGGAATATATACTGCATCTGTTGGATGTTCATAGACAGTTACTTTTCTATTTATATAGAACCAAAGAGTTTCGGAGGACAAAACAGTTGTTTGTCGCATTCGCAGGGCCTAGGAAAGGCCTACCAGTTACCAAAGTTACCTTATCCAAGTGTCTTTGTAGTTGTATCTCCTTTATTCTTCAAAGGGCATGAAGCCTGACAACTCCATTCTGGCTCATTCTACTAAAGCAATGGCCACATTTGTGGTCTTCCAGTCCAGTGCTTCCTTGGATGATATTTGTGCAGTGGCCACTTGGGCAAACCATCATACCATCATTACTCATTACAAATTAGATTTGGTCTCCAGGGGAAGGGCTTCCTTTGGTGGGATGATTCTGAGGAATATTCTTCCATGAGTCAACCCTGGATAAAGGTAGGTGGGGACTCTGTCACATATGTGAGAAGAAGATGAAAAATTGACAATATCAGATGCAGAAGTTATGTACTCACCATAACGTTCCATCTGTATTGTCGATTTTTCATCTCTTCTCACAATTCCACCCTCCAACCCCCATCCTTGGATACCTTGAACAGGAGAATGATTTCTAGGGTTAGATTACATTTCATTAGACTCCAGAAATCATTGCACTTAAGGTGTATTTGTGTGTTAAATACTAACCCTTCTCTTCCTGCAAATATAATTATAGCAAACAAGATCTGAGATAATGAGGAGAGATGTACTGTGGGTAAGGGGAGGTACCCAAGAGCTTTTTGGTTGCCACAAGCTTGCTAACAGCTGAGTTGGATGCAAGAGCTCAGATCTGAACCCACATGTGAAGAGAGATGAAAAATCGACAATACAGATGGAACCTTATGGTGAGTACATAACTTCTTTTTTCAACATTGTTCAATATGTAGCTATCCATGAAAGTTTTCTTAGTAAACCTGAGATTGATGCGCACCTTGAATGGTTATACGTGTATGACAGATCTGTGACATTCTACAATGTCTGCTTAGTCTTTTGCCTTCCTGAGATTGTGTGACATGTTATAGGCATGTAAATAAATATGACTAGTTATATGTTCTGTCATCATGCATGTTAAGACCATGCTGTGTTCCACCACTTATCTCCACAGCTACTTTTGTCCTATACTGGATAGTGAACAAAGCTGTTATTATAGTCTGAGATCTGCATGAAGGTCGCCCACTACACTGTTTAGAGGATGCTAATGTTCAGATTAAATTGATCCATGAATTCCTGATAATCATATGAGATCCAGATATATATAGGTGGCTGTAGAGCCTGGCATTCAAGTCACTGAACACTGCCATCAAGTGTTTTTTTCTGGAGTTCCATAGTTCATCTAATTTTGAACATCTTTTTCCAATTCAGCTACTTAATATACAAAATGTATTTGCGGCTGTATCTCTTTGCTGGGCAACAGGCTAAGTGATATCATATGACATGAAATTCTCACTGGGAATAACTAGGTGTGTAGCATGCAGAACAATACTTACTACAGCTTGTATCAGTACTCTTGCCTCCTGTCAGACTGCCATAGTGGAGTCTTTTATAATGTAAATGTTGGCTACAGCTGTGTAAGCCAGTACTAGTAAAGGCCAGAGCACAGCATAAACACCCAAGATCCTTAGAAAGAGCGAATTGGAAGAAAAACTGGACAAGAATCAGGTAGCGTTATGAAGCTTATTTTTTGAGAATTCCCTCAAATATCAGAGAGTTCATACAGCAAAGGTAAGACAAATGAAAGCAGAAAGGGCAATTTTAAAGTTAAGATGTCAAAAAACAAGAACGATATCTAACAAAGTTAAAGATATTAGGGAAATTTTAAGAGAATTTTAATCAATTTATATAAGACAGGTACAGAAACTAGAGACAGGCAAGGAAAAGGAAATAGGTTTTTAAAATGGCTTGAGTCTTCCGAAATTATTAAATGAAAATAAATATCTATCATAACCCATAACTCTGAGACAATGAAAGAACAAATGCAGACTCTACCAGGGGGTGACATATAGGTGGGTGGATGGGTGTAACTTCCAGAAGAGATATGGAAACTGTTAAAGCAAGAAACACTAATATGATGGCATGCTGTATTTGGTGAAATAATGAAACCTAAAAGGATTCCTAAATCCTGGCATAAAGCAGCTGTAACTCTAACTCTGAAGGAAGGGAAGGACCCAATGTGTCCCCGGGTCTTAGCGCCCCATAGCGATTCTTTAACATGATAAGGGCATTGTTGGTATCTTGGCTAATAGACTGGTAAAAATATGACCCATCATGTGGCGAGAATCAATGTGGTTTTATTAAGGGAAGGCAAACTTTTGACGATATATTGAAAATGCTTATTATCAAAAGAAAAAGACACAGCTAGGATAACATTTAACATCTTTCACTCACATGCACAAGGTTCAATCCTGATCTCTGGAGAATTCCTGTATGGAGTTTGCATAGTCTCCCTGGGTCTCTGTGGGATTCCTCCCACTTTCAAAAAACATGCAGAGTGTTTTCACCTCAAACTCAGCCAAGAATGGAGTTGTGGGTGACAGCACAGACTCTAGATAGTGCTTATCAGGGAAAGAGTTGTATAGGCAAACCACTTTGTGCATCAAGTGTGGTGCACAGTATGCTCTAAATAGGAGAACACAAATCACAGACTGCATGCAGTGTCATGGCTAGCCACTTGATGGTGTAAAAATTGTTTTTAGGTGATTTGATTGTTTTGACTGATGTCTCCAAAAAAACATGGGCGTGGGTATTTAACCTAATTCTAGTATAAGTATAAGGCAGTATTCATAATCTCAGCCTATGCTCCACAACAGGGTTGTGACAACAAAGAAAAGAGTACATTCAGGCAGTAGGTGCATGACCTATTAGATAAAGCAGGACAACATGATGTGGTGCCCTGAATGTACGTATCAGGACAGTCCGAATAGGATATGAGGACTGCTTGGTCCATATGGGTGGATAAGCAGAAATAAGGAAGATGAGGTCATTCTAAACTTCTGTCTCAAAAATGGCTTGATGGTGGCCAAAACATGGTTCAGCAAGAGAGAGACAGTCATGAGATCACATACAGTAATGGTCATCATGTAACTCAGGTAGACTTCCTCCAATTAAGAAAAGTGCACAGGGGTAGAATTAGTGATTGTAAAGTCATCCCCAGTGAGAAAGTCAGCCCACACAATAAACCACTGGTTGCCACAGTCAGTTGCAAGCAATGGTCAGAAAAAGCTCTAAGGTGAACAGAGACTAGGATGAAGACCTGGAAATTGAGAAAGCGTAAGAGTTCAAGGAAATATTCAGAGTTCTAGCACTTGAGGAAGAAGAGTAAGTAGATGAAGCTGAAGAATTTAATCTTCTCAAAACAGCATGTGGAAGGACTATAGAACAAATAAATGGCTGTGCCAGATATGGAAATAAGGTACATAAGGAAAGCTGGTGGTGGAATGTAGAAGTCCAGGAAATCATCTAAAGAAAGGAATGCAAAAAAAGTGGGAGATAGAAAAGGTGTACCAGGCTAAGAAGGAATACTGGTTGGCTACAAGGAGGCTAAGAGAGCAGTTGCAGTAGCGAAGAACAATGCATCAGAAGACCTTTACCAGTTTCTGGAATGTGACTCAACAAATAGCACAAAGATAAGGAAGATAGTCATCAGACACCCTTGATAAGGGATACCAGCAACAACCTGCTCACCAGTCCACAGGAATCAAAAGTAGATGGAAGAAGTGTTCCCAGCAACTTCTAAATGAAGAAAACCCCACAGAAGTTTTATTGCCGCAGATGCAACCAACTGTGAAAGAAGAAGAGGAGCTCACACTAAAAGGAAAATTAAAATAGAGAAAGCATCAGGCTCAGATGAGGTCACATCAGATATGAACAACATGTTGGGTGAGTTAGGGGTGAAATGTCTCCAGAGAGTTCTTATAGCAGGATGGATAGAGAGGCATATTCCATATGACTGGAGAATAAGCATGCTATGACCAACAACAAGAAAAAATGGGTATTCACAATGGTGAGCAGTACAGAGATACCAAACTCCTATTACACAGCATGAAAGTTCTGGTTAGGGTGGTTGATAAACATTAGCAACAACTGGACTAAAAAGTTCCCCAAGGCCAATTACAACCTCTTATGTGACAGCATGAATAACTTCATAGCCTCTCCTCCCACTGATGGAGCAGACATCTATGTTAAGTTATACACAAGTGCTTTATATGAGCACCTGTACGATTGTATTGTACCTGATAGAACCAAAACAAGATCTTCAAGTAAAAACAAACCTGCCTGGTGGACAACTGACATGAATAGACTATACAATAGGGGAAAGAAATTGCTGTCTAAGAGTAGGAAGGAATATCTTAAAACTGGAAACACTCCCTCCAACTTAAGCAAGCAAATAACACTGTTAGTGATGTCCTCCAAAGCTAACTATGAATCCAAATTAGCTTCCTTAACTAAGGATAACCACAAAGTGTTCTTTAGTTACATCTGTAACCTCAAAGGTAAGGCCCAGATTTGCACTTAACTCTTAGTTAATGGTACTACATATACAGAACCAGTGGATATAGCAAACCTGCTGGCTGATAGGCTCAGTGAAAACTCCACTTTCCTGTCCCTGCCACATATACCCCAAAGCATCTCTAATACCTGTCCCCCACTTAGCATCTGTGAGGAGCAGGTCTTAAAAGCCCTCTCCTAGCCAAAAACACAGCCTCTATGGGACGGACCAGACAACATCCCAGGCTATGTTCTACATGAGTTAAAAGAGGAATTAGCATCACCATTGGGCACACTTTTCAACTGGCTTTGTCCCAACAGAAAGGAAAACAACTACTGTCATCCCTTTGCAAAAAGGGTGTGCATCCATGGACCCCAGGAAATATAGACCCATTTAGCTGCAAGGCCATGGAATGAATCATCATGGACCTTATTAAGAAAGCTATAGGAAATCTCCAAACACTCAATCCCACCCAGTTTGGCTTTGTCAAGGGGAGATCATGCCTGTTAAACTTGGTTAACTTCTTTGAGACAGTCACCAAAGCCCTAGACGAGGGCAAATCTGTGCATATGGCCTACCTAAACTTAGCCAAAGCCTTTGACACAATCCCTCACTCAGGCATCATTGATAAACTCACCCAACTGGGTATCAACCCATATATTGTCAGGTGGGTTGAAAGCTGGCTCACCGATGGAACTCATACAGTCAAAATAGGGGATTTCACCTCCTCCAGCAAACCCATAACCAGTGGTGTTCCACTGGGATCAGTTCTGAGACACCTACTGTTCAGAATCTACTTCTCCGAAGGACAGGCTAAAACTAATGGACTGTGGCTGACAAAGTTTACTAATTGCTGCAAACTGGGAGCAATCATTGAAACCCCTAGCGATATCAAGAAGGTCTTACGCAGACTAATGACTGGTGTCAAAGTCATGGTTTTAAATGCAATGCAAAAAAATGCATTATCATCCCCTTCGGCATGGATGATGTTTCTGCAAACAACTTAAATAGCAAAAACCTAAGCACACAGTATGCTCCTTTCCAAATACCTGCTGTAATTGGAGAGACCACAAAGGTTCCTTGCAAAGAAATTTCAGGGTATTCAAGATCTGTCTTATGTGGACAGACTGAAATCATTGTCACTTTACTATGTGCCATACAGACTGCTCAGAGGCAATCTATGCCTTGCATATAGAGCAATTTCTGACCCAGCTGTAATGCAAGTGCTGCACATTTGCAAGTCAAAGGGCACACTGGTCACTCGCTCAAAGGACCATAACCTGATATGTGCTATCAGCAGAACTTGCTAGAGAGACAGATTTGTCTCACAGAGGTTGGCCCACCTTTGGAACAAGCTTCCTATTCATGTTAAACAAAGCCCCTCGTTGGCCCTATTTAAGCATAATTTGGATGATTGAATGGGTATCCAGAACTTCACCTTGGGGGTTCCAAGTGTGTCTATCTTGGACAGGGGCAATAGGTGCTGATTTTAGTGTCTATTTGAACCAGACACCCTTGGAAACATGGGTTGAACTTTGCTAGGCTTGTAAGGGCCCTGGGACCATTAGCCTAGTGACCTCCTATGATCTTGTGATCCTATGAATTTGCAGAGCAATAGAAAGTAAGACAGGAGATGTGAAGTTCTCATTCAGATCAAGATGCAGTGCAATAAACCCAATGTTTGCAGTGAGACAGATAGTCGAAAAGATGCTAGGGATGAGGAAAGAGTCAGGCTGGGCATTCCTAGACATAGAGAAAACATATGACAAGTTTCCTATAAAGCTGGTCTGAGTAGTCCTGTAGTCGTTCAAAGTCTCAGAAGCACTGGTAGAGTTAGAGTAGGCTATGTACAAGGACCCAGTGACACAAGTACAAACAGTGTTTGGACACACAGAGGGGTGTGCAGTGGGAGTGGGTCTTCATCAAGGTACAGCTGTGAGCCCACTGTCATTCGAACTGGTGATGGGCTACATTACCAAACAGGTTGGAGGGGACAGATCAACAAAGTGATGTATGCAAATGATGTGGTATTACAGGCAGACTGTGAACAAGAACTTCAGAAAAGGATGGGAGAATGGAATGTAAAACTGAAGACACACTGGATGAAATTAAGTACAGATAAGATAGTTGTAATGGCAGCTAGTTGGGAATTTAAACAAGTTGAGATCTGAGATAGAAGAGAAAATAATGGAACAAATTAACAGCTTCAAATACTTGGGAGGGGTAGATGAGGAAAAGAGAAACCTGAATAAGGAGATCAAAGCTAGAATCATAGGGGATACAGCCAGCTAGTGTAGAGTATCAAGGGGTAGTTTATGGCAGAAGAATGCCAGAAAGCTGAAAAGTAAGGTGTACAAAACAGTGGTGTGATTAGAACTACTGTATTATACAGATGCTTAGGCAGCGAAGGGAGAGTAGTTGAAGCTAGAGGTGATGGAGATGAAGTGCCTGAGATAGATGGTAGGATGCACACTATGGGACAGAGAAAGAAATTATGATATCAGAGTAGAAGACCAAGTAGCTCCAACTGAAGAGAAGGTCAAAGCGTTCAGATTATGGTGGTTCAGGCACCTGTGAAGGAAAGCAGAAGACAATTTGAAGAAGATATGGTACAGACTGAAATAAAGCAAGAGGAAACAAGAGTGTCAAGCAAAGAGATGGATGGATTGTATAAGAGAAAACCTGTATCAGTCAGGTATGACTGTTAAAGAAGGTAAGAGGGTCAATATCACATCAGCGAACGCTAAAAATAGCAAATGCTGATATATTGAACTTCAAAGTCCGAAAGCTGAAAAATGCGAAGGAATGGATCAGCAAATTTTTTCCCAGGGAAAAAAATTGCTGATTCAAAAAAAAAAGAGTATACAATCAAAATTAAGTGGGGACTTCGGCCCCCACACCCCATACCAACTCCGAGATTGCACCACAGTGGAGAAAACAGCAAAGCTCAGAGAATGGCCCACTGATTTTTTTCCCTGGGAAAAAATTCGCTGATCTGTTCCTGAGCTGCAGCTGTCACAGACCATCCATCCCCCGGGACACCAGGCAGAGAAGTCGCAGGACACCCATGTTCCAAGTCCTCCTCAGAGACCCCACTGAGGAGCCTCCTCGAAAGAAGACATGCAAGAGGAAGCACATTGACTCACCTGAGGAGTTCATAATGGAAGACATGGATTACAATGATGGTGAAGGGTCCCCACGGTCACCTCCTGATGATGTCTCTTTCGGAGACATCCTGGAAATGTTAAAACAGAGAGGAGACTGGAAGCCCTCCAACCCTTCATGTGAGGAGTCCGTGTTCCTGCAGGCTTTTCATGCCCGGCCATCTACCTCTTGGGTGACCCCACCTGCCGATTAAGTCATCCAGCTCCTGCAGCGCTCATGGAAGAACCCTGATTCCATTGAGGCGATCCCCTGGAGACCAGACAAAATTCTGTCCCCTCCTGTTGAGAATCCGCACTGGTCCAAAGGGTTACCAGTTGATGCTATGGTGGTGGTGGTTATGGTGGCCAAGAAAAAGGACTTGTCTGAGGAAAGTCCCACTGTTCACCCGCCCAACAGGGAGTCCCCGGCAGTGGACAGACTTGGAAAGCATATTTTTGCATCAGGAATCTTTGCTATATGGTCCCTGAATTATTTGGCACATTTTACGAGGCTCCAGAGGGACTTTATCTCCAAACTCTCTGGGACACTCGCAGGGCAGTTGTCTGATGAGGTCAGGGACAAAGTGGCCTCGCAGCTAGCAACCCTGGAATCAATATCCAACTCATCCATGAGGTTGCTCTCACACACGACTGAAAGGGTGGCTAGATCAGCGGGTTCAGGCATTGTTATGAGATGTCATGCCTGGATGTGCATCTGTGACCTCACGGATCCCTTCAAGTCTTTCTTTCTGAATGCTCCCATTGAAGCTTCATCCCTCTTTGGTGCCAAAGTGAAGGACAAGCTAGCCAAACGCAAGCAAGATGGAAAAACCCTGTCTGCCATAGGCCTATGGTTTTCCAACCCTCAACGTACCTTCTCCAGGAATCAGAGGAGTGGGAAAATGTGGCATAAGAAATCTCAGGGTCCTTTCCATGCCACACGTGGTGATGATACTCCCAGAGGCAGAGGGGGTAACAATTCTGGAAGACGCCCCTATAGAGGCAGAAGGGGTCCTCACAACCAAGATTCCAGGGACTCTTTCTCTGGACAGCCTTATCAGTGCTCCTGAGGGGCAGCCCAATTGCTTACCTCTGGAAGCAGTCGGGGGTTGTTTCTCTCTGCACCAAGCTGCCTGGCACTCTATCAGCACAGATCGTTGGGTGCAGAATATTATCACCAGAGGTTACACCATTCCCCTTTCTTGTCAACTAAATTTTCCAAGAAAACTTCCCGACGTGCCACCCAGTCAAAGGGAAGCAGCAGCTTCGGAGATTATAAAGCTTTCTCAAAAAAGAGTCATCCAACCAGTCCTACCAGACCAGCGTGGATCCAGATTTTACTCGGGATTCTTTTTGATGCCAAAAAAGACGGGATTGAAGATCCATTTTTGATCTGAGCAACTTAAACAAGTCTGTCACCCAAACCAAATTCCAGATGGTCACGGTTCAGTCCACCCTTCTCTTTTTAATAGAAGGCGATTGGATGTGCTCTATAGATCTCCAGGACGGGTATTACCACATCAAGATGGACAAATGCTCCAGGAGTCTGCTTCACTTCTGGCTAGGAGCAGGTCATTACCAATGCCATGCCCTGCCATTCGGTCTCTCTACAGCCCCTAGAGTGTTCATGAAATACATGGCAGTGGTGACAGCTCACTTGAGACTAAAAGGATTCCGGGTGTTTCCATATCTAGATGACTGGATCCTTACCGCCCTCACCAAGCATCTTCTAGTAACTGCCCTACAACATACTCTCTCTGGCAAAATTGTTGGGAATAACGATACATTGGGAGAAATCAAATCTTATCCCCACACAACAAATAGAGTTAATTGGAGCAGTGTTCAATACTCAGTCCTGTCTGGTATCACTCCCTCTTCACAGACTCCACCGATTGAGGCTTCAAATCCAAGTGATTCTTTCTCAAACATCAGTCCCTACAAGACAAGTTCTCCAAGCTCTGGGTTCCATAGCTACATCAATTCCAATAGTGCCTCTAGCAAAGGTACATATGCAAATTCTGCAATGGCTCCTTCTCTGTCAATGGTTCTCAAACTGTCATACCCTGGATTACAAGATTCGAATAACCAACTCTTGCAAGCAGGACCTACTTTGGTGGATGAGGCCAGACTAAGATCTTTGGAGCCGACTTTTTCAACCCTCCGAGCCCACAGCCATTGTGATCATGGATGCTTCCCTGATCGGGTGGGGGGCCATTTTCAGGGAAAGAATGTCCAAGGCACATGGTCCACCTCGGAGGCCTACCTGCATATCAGTGTCCTAGAACTGAGGGCCATGCTGTTAGTGCTGCAGGCATTCCATGCAGCTCTCCCCTCCGAGACAATTGCAATCCACTCAGATAATGTCAGTGGTCTGGTACATCAACAAGCAAGGAGGAACCAAGTCCTACCCTTTTTGTCGAGAAGCCATGTGAATCTGGCAGTGGGCGATAGCTTACAGCTGCTTTCTGATAGCAATGCATATCCTGGGGATTGCAGACAAACTGAGCAGATGCATCCTCATGCCCCACGAGTGGTCCCTCAACCCCGAGGTGGCATTTGTAATCTTCAGCCACTGGGGCCAGCCTTGCTGTGATCTTTTCACCTCCCCATCAAACACCAAGTGCAGCAGCTACTTCACCCTACTTCTCCCGCAGGGGGAGTCACCGACTGATGCTCTGATCCACGATTGGCCCATAGGACTTCTCTACGCCTATCCTCCCATTCCTCTGATCCCACAATTTCTAAAGAAAGCTCTTCGGTTGAGATGCAAGGTGATCCTCATAGCCCCATTCTGGCCTCGACAAGTTTGGTTCCCTTTCTTCAGCCTCACCTAGTATTCCCGCTGTGGATTCTGGACCCTGTACCAGATCTGATCACTCACCCCTAAGGGATGAGTCACCCGAACCTGTCCACTCTCAAGCTGACAGCTTGGTTTCTCCACTTCCGCTAGTCGCCAGGCAGGCTAACCTCTACTCACCTGTTTGAGACATCATTCTGGCCTCTCACAAACCATCCACCAGAAGACTATATCAGGATAAATGGGAAAGGTTTTCCATTTGGTCCAAGGATAACATGCTAGACCTGTATTCAGCTCCAGGTACTGCAGTGCTTCAGTACTTGGCTACATTTTATGATAACGGAGCCTCTGCCTCAACAGTTCATGTACATCTAGTGGCAATTTCCAACTTCCACAATGGTACAGATGGTACTCCTCGTATTTCGTTATGCCTTTGCAAGGCTTTTCTCAAAGGGACCTCTCATCTCAGGCCTCCTCTCAGACAGCCCGTAGTACCATAGAACCTCACTTTAGTGCTCCAGTCTTTAACTCAAATGCCCTTGAGCCCGGCTAAGTGTGACCTAAAGTTTTTGTCTTGGAAATCTTTGTTCCTGGTAGCCATTACCTCTGCCAGAAGAGTCTCAGAGCTGCAGGCATTGTGTATCAAGAGGCCCTAACTGGTCTTTCATAAAGACAGAGTGTCACTTCAAATGAACCCATCCTTTCTTCCCAAAGTGGTTTCTGAATTTTCCATTAACCAGTCCATTGATCTACCAGTGTTCTTTCCAAATTTTGCTAGTAGAGGAGAATATTGCCTTCACACCTTAGACGTACCTAGACAATTAAGGATGTTCTGTAGTCCTATCTCACCTTCATTCTTACATATGGGTTCAGAGCCAATCCTCGTCTCCAACTTGGCCGATTACAAAGCTCAAAGTCTCTCAGTTGGCTCGTGGCAAGGTAGGTTTCACATAGTGCACTAGTAAGAATCCCCAGATCTCGTTTGCTGAGTCTACGAGTTCAGAAGTGCTCTCTTTCTTGGCCGTGGCTAAGTTGGATTTTTCTTCATTATTATTGTTCATAGTGAAGCCCCGGTGGTGCAGCGGTAGTGTTGTTGCCTCACAGCAAGAGGTTCTCCTGTTCGATTCTCGGCTGGAGTGCCTTCTGTGTGGAGTCTGCATGTCCTCCCCTTGGTTGAGTGTCATTCGAAAGACATGTGTGAATGGGCGTGCCTTTGTTGAAGGTTGGGTGTCGGGCTGGCAACACGGCACCATAAAAATCTACTGCCAATCATTAGCGGACCGGAGTTCCGCTGTGGCGACCCCTAACCGGGAAAAGCCGAAAAGACAAACAAACAATTATTGTTCATAGTGATATTTTTTGTCATAATAGTATTAGCTTAGTTTATATAGCTTAGTCGTAGTTATTATAGGAATAGTAGCGTGTTTTTACAATTTGTTAAGTTGTTATTGAGAACTTGTTGGCCATTGCTTCTGCAGGCCCATTTTGTTCCCTGAGTGGTATCCTTTTCTTGTGTGCTAGCTTTTGCTATATTTACTCTTCTTAGCACAGGTCTGTGTTTGGGTTACGATCTATTCTAATATTGTATTTTTCACTAGAATAGTACTATAATTGATAGCTGTGTGCAGTGTCTTTACTAATTCGTATTAGCTAGTAATTAACGTGTTTTTGAATTTGCAATTTTTTGAAAGCTTTTTTCTTGACTTAGCTTCTCCTCTGTTATGGCTAGGTCCATTTAAGTTAGAGGACCTAGTCCTCTATTAACCTTTTCTGGTGTTGTTTCCTCAGCAGGGCTAGGCCCATTTAAGTTAGAGGATCTAGTCCTCTGTTTTTCCTTGTGTGCAGTATTCTTGCAGGGCTAGGCTCGTTTAAGTTAGAGGACCTTATCCTCTCTTTCTGCCTTCCCTCGTGTTTCTGTTTGAGTAAACATGTCTAAGGAGTCTAAGGATCATAAACCTTTGGGTTTAAAAAGTGTCTGAAATGCTCTCAAAAAATGTCAATAACTGATGGACATAGTAATTGTGTTCACTGTCTCTGTGCCATACATCTTCAGGAAACATGTTTTCTGTTACTCTTTCAGTTCTCAAGTTCTCCGGGAAAGGAAGAACAAACTGATCCTAAAAGGTCTCCTTAAGCCTTACTCTGAGAAGGATTTAGCCAGCTCTTCATCCTCACATTTCAGATCTCCGTCTTCAAAAAAAGAGAAGGTCAAGTCGGCCAAGAGACATTCTCTCACACTGACTATTTTATCTGGACCTCCTCAGAAAATCTCAAAATTGGACAAAACTTCTACCTCTTTGGCTCCACTGTCCTCGGAGCCGGTCAAGGTGATTGATATCAACACACCAGTGTCAGCCCCAAGTTTTTCTGAGCAGACTACTGAAAATTTACCTCGGAGCTGGTCTAGAGAGTTATTGCTGGTCTCCCCAACTCTCAGATCTCCCATTTTGCAGAGCTCTAGGTCACCTACCTTATCTTCCAGATCCTCTAAGACTTTCTTTTTGAAGAGGATGTAGGAAGAGTAGTGCTTAGACTCTTGAAGTCATCATGCTAGCTAATTTGTTGCCGGCTCTGACCCAATCAGTTCCGGAGCCGTCTAAGGCCGTACTCCCTTTTTCCATTCCTCCTCCGAGCCATGTTGGTCCTTCGGAGCCAGAGCTATCGGTGCCACATGTTGTGGAACCCTCAGTTCCAGCACCTCTCGTGTCTGTCTCGGAGCCAAGTTCTTCTCCAACACCTTCGGTGCCGTCCTTGGTGTCTAGGAGCCAAAGCTCACCAGTCGGCCCTGACAGGGATGCTTGGACCTGGACTTCTTTGGTTCCAAGCCTACCTCTCTGTGCATTGGCTAGGCTGAGCTCAGATCCAACATCTGTCTCAGAGCCGATCACTTTGGAGCTGAGGGCTACTTCCATTTCCTCAGAACCGAGACTGTTCTAGGAGCCAGAGAGATCTGCATTCGAGATGATGAAGAGCGTGCTGTCTAGGTCTTCAGCTCTGCACAAGGGTACCGAAGCTCTTCCCCCTCAAGCTCCAACCTCTGTCTCAGCACTATCTCTCTCTCTTGGCAGCAGAGACCCGCAGCCTCAGGAGCCCCAATTGGGTTGCTCTCAGCCTTCCTAGACCTCCCCAGAATACCCTTCTGAGGAGCCCCCTCAGAAGAGAACTTACAAGAGGAAGCATGTAGACTCCCTGATGAGTCCATCACCTCTGACACTGACCTTGAGGAGTCAGAAGGGTCCCCTAGGTCATCCTCTGATGATATCTCCTTTGTAGATATCTTGGAGATCCTGAAACAGTGAGGTGGCTGGTCCACTGTCAGCCTTTCTGATGAGGAGTCAGTGTACCTGAAGGCTTTCGGGTCTCAACCTTCAGCCTCTTGGGTGTCTCCACCTTTCAATGAGCTCTTAGACCTAGTTACTCAAAAGGTGTGGGAAACACCTGATGCCATGGAACCAGTCCCCAGAAGGCCCAACAAATTCCTTTCAGCCCCCAAAGAGAAAGACTTTTTGACTAAAGGAGTGCCTATAGATGCCATGGTGGTGACGGCAGCCACAAAGAAGAAACTAGCGGAGATTTCTTCATCTGTCCATCCACTGAACAAGGAGTCTCAAACGATGGCTAGATACTGGAAGCATATCTTCTCTTCAGTGGCATTTATACTCAGATCGCTGAATTACCTAACCCATTTTACTAAGCTTCAAAGAGATCTCCTAAAGGAGCTAGGAGATACTCTCCAAGGTACATTAGCTGAAGGAGTCCCTGAGAAGGTAACTACTCAGTTGTCCACCTTAAACTCCATTGTTACCTCCTCCATGAGGCTGATATCCTATACAGCAGGTGGAGCGAGTAGGGCAGCAGGTTCAGGAGTTTCCCTTAGGAGACACTCCTGGATGCATTTATGTAACTTTGCGGAGCCCTTCAAATCTACTTTTACCAATGCCCCCTTTGACAGTTCCTCTCTGTTTGGACCAAAGGTAAAAGATACACTCACCAGGTGCAAGCAGGAAGGGAAAACTCTCTGCCATGGGAGTACACTTTTCTGTCCCTCATAGACCATGCCCTAAAGGTCAGAGAGGTGGTAAAATGTGGTTCAAGAAATCTCAGAGATTTTTCCTGGACGCACAGAGTGATTCCTCCTTCAGAGGCAGAGGAGGAGGAAGTAATGGTAGACATCACCCTAGAGGTGGGGGAGGGGCCTGCAAAACCTGGGTGGCCGTGATTCTTTTCGTGGACATCCCTATCAGCGCTTCTGATGTGGAGCCTGACTGCGCTTCTCTGGAACCACTCGGGGGTCGCTTATCTTTGTATCCAGAAGCCTGGCACAACATCACCCAAGACAAGTGGGTACAAAGGATAATTACCAGAGGATACTCCATACGCTTCTCTTTCCCACCCCATACCACCAAGAAAATCCCAGATGTTCCACCCAATCACAAGGATCAAGCAACCATAGAAGTTCAAAAGTTGCTTCAAAAGAGAGTCATCCAAACCTTCCCCGCAGACTAGATAGGATTCAGAACTTACTCCAGATTATTTTTAGTGCCAAAATGAACAGGGGACTGGAGGCTCATTTTGGACCTCAGCAAATTAAACGAATCAGTGAAGAAGTCCAAGTTCCGAATGGTTGCACTGCAGTCTATACTCCCTCTGTTAGGGAAATACAATTGGATGTGCTTCATAGACCTCCAAGATGTGTACTACCACATAAAAATGGACAGAGCATCAAGGAGTCATTTACACTTCCAGCTGGGAGCCAGTCATTACCAATTTTGTGCTCTGCCCTTTGGTCTCACCACAGACCCCGGGTTTTCACCAAATGCATGGCGGTAGTAACATCTCACTTGAGATGTCTTGAATTCCAAGTGTTTCCATACTGGGACGACTGGCTCCTGACCGCCACCACCAGGCACCTATTTCTACAAGCCAGTGCTTCAACCATCCAGCTCTGCACTCAGCTAGGGATTACGATAAATTGGGAAAAGTCTGCCTTGTCACCCTCTCAATATGTGACTTTTATAGGCACAGAAATAGACACAGTCACCATGATGGCTCGTCTTCTTGCAGACAGAATACAAAATCTGAGACAACAGATATACAGTCTACCTCCTCAACAAAGAGTCAAAGCCAAGATAGTGCTGAAACTTTTAGGAACCAAGGACTGTACTATAACTTTAATTCCACTAGCCAGACTACATATGAGAATCCTTCAATGGCTACTCTTTTCCCAGTGGTCTCTTCAACAACTGCACCTGTCTCATCCTATTCTGATAACGGAATCTTGCAAAAAGGACCTTCATTGGTGGATTCAGCCTGATCGACTAACGATAGGAACACCTTTCATTCCTCACCAACCGATTACTGCTGTGACCACGAACGCCTCCGAGATAAAGGGGGGGGGGCATTATCTAGGCAGGACTGTCCAAGGCACACATGGCAAGATCACGAGGCTCTCTTGCATATCAATGTCCTAGAGATGAGAACAGTGCTACTAGCATTGCAAGCACTTCACGACTTTCTTCCTCTAGGAACGATAGCAATTCAGTCAGACAATATGTCAATGATATGGTATGTAAACAAACAAGGAGGAACCAGATCCTACCCCCTATGTCGAGAGGCTCTTCGTGTTTGGCAGTAGGCAATTTCTTCCCAATGCTTTCTAGTTGCAACGCATATCCCGGGAACAACAAGTGTGATAGCCAACAAGCTCAGCAGAGCAATCTTGATGCCTCGCGAGTGGTCTCTGAATCAGAAAGTCACAGAACAGATTTTTCGCAAATGGGGACAGCCTTGCTGTGATCTGTTTGCCAGTCCAATAAATGCCAAATGCAGCAGCTACTTCTCCCTTATCCCTCCCCCCGGGGGAGACACAGAGAGATGCAGTTGCTCAAAATTGGCCCTCGGGACTTCTTTATGCATTCCCTCCCTTTCCGCTGATATCGAAAGTGATCCAGAAAGCAAAGACCTTGGGAAGCAGAATAATTCTTATCACTCCTTACTCGCCTCATCAGATTTGGTTCACTTTTCTCGGGCCTCACCTTCTGGATGATCCATGGACTCTGGACCCAGTACCAGACCTTCTGACACACATCAGGCACCTTCCACCCCTGCCTCCACACCCTCAACTTGACAACGTGGCTGTTCCACTTCCATTCCTAGTCTGGCTTCATGATTTCTCACCTGCAGTTACTCATATCCTCACATCTTCCCACAAGCCTTCTACAAGAAAATCATACGCTAGCAAATGGAAAAGATTTTCTATCTGGGCAAAAGATAGAAACATAGATCCTTACACAGCCTCCATTCCTTTGGTGTTAGAATTCCTAACGGAACGTTTTCATCAAGGATCAGCTGCTGCTACAATCACAGTTCAATTGACAGCGATCTCCAATTTTCATTTGGGACAACATGAACCTAATCTTATGCCTCACAGATTGTGTAAATCTTTTCTAAAAGGCACTACTTTGCTGAGACCTCCCGTTCAGTAACCTATATCTCCTTTGGATCTAAATTTAATTCTGTCCAAATTTACTTCCCCACTTTTTGAACCCGCACATACTTGTGAACTGAAGTTCCTTTCATGGAAGACCATTTTTCTAGTAGCTGTTACATCCGCCAGAAGAGTGTCAGAGTTACAAGCACTGTCAGTCAAACCTCCTTACTTGATCTTTCATAGAGACAAGAGTTTCTCTTCGTACAAATCCATCCTTCATCCCCAAGGTTTACTCTCAGTCTAATTTTAATCAAACTATCGAACTGCCAGTCTTTTTTCCTACTCATTCAAGCAGTGCAGAATATAAGTTTCTTCAACTTAATGTTCACAGACAGTTAAGGTTCTATCTACATAGAACCAAGGAGCTTAGAAGATCAGACCAATTGTTTGTATCTTTTTTTCTGAGACAAGAAAATGTATGCCAGTGTCTAAGATTACATTATCAAATTGGATCTCAAATTGTATTTCATTTATTTTCTCTTCCAATGGCAAGGAACTTCTGTTTAAAATTAAAGCTCATTCTACCAGATCTGTATCCACATCTACTGCTTTTCAAGCCAGAGTTCCACTTGACAGTATATGTGCAGCAGCAACTCTTGGGCTACCCCTCATACTTTTATTACTCATTACAAATTGAATTTGGCCTCTAGGGGTAGAGCCTCCTTTGGTTCCACGGTTCTTAGGAGTATATTCCCGTGAGCCACCCCAGAAAAAAGGTGCTAGGGATGCTGTCCCGCATGTAAGAACGAAGGCGAGATAGGGTTACAGAACATAAAGAAGTTATGGACTCACCATAATGTTCCATGTTTGTAGTCCATCTCGCCCTTCATTCTTACGAACCCACCCACCTACCCCCGCCCATGTATTCTTGGAGGATCTGGAGACAAGATAGTATTTATCTTCAATAGGTTGGAGACCTTTCATCTTTGTTGTTCCTTGTGGAAATACTTTCTATCACTTTTTTAGACAGCAGCAAACAAGATCTGAGGATTCTTACTAGTGCAATATGGGATACCTACCTTGCCACGAGCCAACTGAGACTTCGAGCATTGTAATCGGCTGAGTCAGAGCCAAGGATCGGCTCTGAACCCATATGTAAGAATGAAGGGCGAGATGGACTACAAACATGGAACGTTATGGTGAGTACATCTTTTTTTACCTACACAGGACCAAACCTGTCCATAAATCTGAACAGCTTTTCATTTCCTTCTCGGGACCCAAAATGGGAGAGGCTTTTTCCAAGGTTACATTATCAAAATGGCTAAGGGACTGCATACGTGTCACTTATTCCCTCCATAATGAATCCATGCCAAAAGTTAAAGCCCACTGCACTAGATCTATGGCAACTTCTATAGCCTTCCATTCCAGGGCATCCATGGATGACATCTGCGCAGCAGCTACTTGGGCTAAGCCTCATACATTTATCAATCATTAGAATTTGGACCTGGTCTCCAGGGGAAGAGCTGCCTTCAGCTCAGAGGTACTCAGGAATGTTCTTCCATAAGGGCCGCCTATGCACCTCAAGGTAGCTTAGGATTCTATCCCATCAATGATGAATGGAAAGAAGATCAACAACATCAGATAAAGAAGTTATGTCTTACCATAATGTTCCATCTGTGTTGTTCATCTTCTTTCATTCATCACTTCCCACCCTCCTTCCCCCTCCAAAGGCTCCTGGGGGATGCTTTGGGTCTAAGTGGTGCACTAGGTTACTTGCGTAGTAGTGGCCTCAGCTTTACTTCCTTTCTTAGCAAACAGGGAGAAGGGCATTCTGGGTAGAGACTTAGCTCAAGAGTTTTTTTGGCTGCCGCGAGCTTGGTAATAGGCTGACTTTGTTCCTATGGCTTGGAACCGAAGCCATTAGTGATGAATGAAAGAAGATGAACAGCACAGATGGAATGCTATGGTAAGACACAACTTTTTTATATAAAAAAACACCCAAGATCCTATGATTGCACAGCATTCACAGCTCTTATGAGGATGTCAAAGGCAAGATTGCCTGCTGCACATCTGGAAGCATATGCTAAGCTGATTCATCAAGTACTTAAGGATCAAGTATCACCTCCTCCAGGCCAGTTACGGAATAATATATATTTAGGCCCATAGTTTCCTTGTTAGACATTTTTTTTTTTGTTTGTTAAGGTAAACATTGCATGCGAGATAATGCCAACTTTAGGAGTGACCTAAGACAGTGCAAAATATAAGCCTCACAAGCAACACAACAATAATGATTAACCAAAAGTGATGTTTCATTATAGCAGTGAAAAAAATTGCAAAAGAAAACTCACACATAATATTGTATTATTTTTTTTTAATTAAAACTCACTTTATTCCTTATGCAACCCAGCCACTGGGGGTGCACAAGCCAGTGCATTTCTTTGTGCTGGTCCCAAGCCCGGATAAATGGGAAGGGTTGCGTCAGGAAGGGCATCCAGCATAAAACTTGGCCAAATGATTCATGCGGACACCAGTAAATATTTACAAACCAGATCGGTCGAGGCCCGGGTTAACAACAACTGCCACCAGTACTGTTAGCCAACAGGGTGCTGGCGGAAATTGGGCTAATGTTGGCCGAAGGAGGAGAGGAGGTGGAAGGCATGGCCGAAGGCAGGAAGGGAGGAGAAAGGCTAGGACTGTTGTAGTGAGGGTCAGAACTTTGAATGTTGGCAGTATGACTGGTATAGGGAGAGAGCTATCCTATATGATGGACAGAAGGAAGGTTGGTTTATTGTGTGTGCAAGAGACTAGATGGAAGGGGAGTAAGGCTAGGTGTATCAGAGGTGGGTTCAAATTGTTTTATCTTGGTGTGGATGGGAGGAGAAATGGTGTAGGAGTTATCCTGAAGGAACAATATCCTAAGAGTGTTTTGGAGGTGAAAAGAGTGTTGGATAGAGCGATGTTTATGAAGCTGGAAATTGATAGTGTAATGATGAATGTTGTTAGTGCATATGCTCCACAAGTTGGGTGTGTGATGGACGAGAAAGAAAAATTTTGGAGTGAGTTGGATGAAGTGGTGATGACTGTACCCAAGGGTGAGAGAGTGGTGATTGGAGCAGATTTCAATGGGCATGTTGGTGAAGGGAACAGAGGGGATGAGTAAGTGATGGGTAGGTATGGTGCTAAATAAAGGAATGCAGAAGGTCAGATGGTAGTGGATTTTGTGAAAAGGATGGACATGGCTGTGGTGAATACGTATTTTAACAAGAGGGAGGAGCATAGGGTGACATACAAGAGTGGAGGAAGATGTACACAGGTGGATTATATCTTATGTAGGAGGGCCAGTTTGAAGGAGATTGGAGACTGTAAAGTGGTGACTGGGGAAAGTGTAGTTAGGCAGCATAGGATGGTGGTTTGTAAGATGACGTTGGTGATCAAAAGGAAGAGGAGGAGGAGTGTGAGAACAGCACGAAGGATCAAATGGTGGAAATTGAAAAAGGGTAATTGTGAGGTGGAGTTCAGGGAAGAGTTAAGGCAGGCACTGGGTTGCAGTGAAGAGTTACCAAATAGCTGGGTAACTACAGCAGAGCTAGTAAGGGAGATGGCTAGAAAGGTGCTTGGTATGACATCTGGACAGAGGAAGGACGACAAGGAGACATGCTGGTGGAATGAGGAAGTACAGGACAGTATTCAGAGAAAGAGGTTGGCAAAGAAGAAGTGGGATTGTCAGAGATGAAGAAAGTAGACAGAAGTATAACAGAGAGGTGGCGAAGGCTAAGGATAAGGTATATGATGAAAGGTTGGACACTAAGGAGGGAGAAAAGGACCTGTACCGATTGGCTAGACAGAGGGGCCAAGCTAGTAAAGATGTGCAGCAGGTAAAGGTAATAAAGGATAATGAGGGAAACATACTTACAAGCGAGGAGAGTGTGTTGAGCAGATGGAAAGAGTACTTTGAGGGGTTGATGAATGAAGAGAATGAGAGGGAGAGAAGGTTGGATAATGTGGGGATAGTGAATCATGAAGTGCAATGGATTAGTAAGGAGGAAGTAAGGATAGCTATGAAGAGGATGAAGAATGGAAAGGCTGTTGGTCCAGATGACATACCTGTGGAAGCATGGAGGTGTTTAGGTGAAACGGCAGTGGAGTTTTTAACCAGATTGTGTAATGAAATTTTGGAAAGTGAGAGGATGCCTGAGGAATGGAGAAAAAAGTGTTTTGGTATCGATTTTTAAGAATAAGGGTGATGTGCTGAGCTGTAGTAATTACAGAGGGATTAAATTGATCAGTCACAGCATAAAGTTATGGGAAAGAGTAGTGGAAGCTAGGTTAAGAAGGGACGTGATGATTATTGATCAGCAGTATGGTTTCATGCCGGGAAAGCGCACTACAGATGTAGGAAATGTATCCGATCTGTGTTCTAGATAAAACATTTGACAAATTGTTAGACAATGTATTGTTCTTTGAAAAGAAGTTGTTAGAGCAAAAACGTAACAAAATACGAAGAGATACCCATGATTTTAAGAACGGCCAAATTTTTACTTGGATCAGGGATCCCTTAAATACACAACGCTCCAATAAGAAAGAAACTAATAAAATGTATCGCAATAATAAGAATAGAAGTAGTACTGATGAACCAAAAGACGCTACCAATTTAGAAGTTAAGTTGGAATATTTCAGATAGAATTCTTTTTGAAGATGAGATTTATGTCCTAGAAAAAGGACTTTCCTTTATTCCATCAACTAAAAGTGAAATCTCTGATTCCGTGATTGATCTTAAACTATTTGTTCGGAATTTACAATTAAAGTATAATTTTGGTGAAATGAGTCAAGATGAAAATATGTGCAGGTTAAGTAAACCTAGCATTTATGTACCTACGTTGCACCCATTGGTTGATGCCTTCTCTAAATTAATGGAACAGGAGCTACATCAAATAGATCAATGTAATAGACAAAGAAAATGGTCAGGGAATTTATCTAAGAAACAAAGAATAGTGTTAAATGATTTGAGAACTGACCAAAATATTATGATCAGACCCGCTGATAAGGGCGGACCTATAGTGATTATGAATATGACTGATTATATAACTAGTATGAATAATATGTTAAATGACACAAAATATTATAGCCGTATATATTCACAGCATGTAGATAAAATTATTGAAAAAGTATTAAATTTGATAGTAGGAATGCGTGATGATGGATTAATCACTGATGAGATGTTAAAATACTTTACAGTAATAGAACCGAAACTCCCAATTATACAAGGAATACCCAAGATCCACAAGCATCCAACTATACCACCCATGAGGCCGATCGTAGCAGGGAGAGGGTGGGTAACTGAACCCTTGTCTGTATATCTTGAAAGTAAGTTGAGACCAGTAGTAAATAGGTATGAACATATACTAAAAGATACGAAACAATTCTTGATAAAGTTATATAATGAAACAAAACAGATGAAACATGATGAAAAGTATATAATGGTAACATTAGACGTCCAATCCCTGTTTACATGTATTCCTAATTTAGAAGGGATTATTAGTATTAGCAGATGTTTGCAACAGCAAGGTACCTTTACCGAAACACATATAAGTATGGTTTGTAATCTTATGAAAATAATACTGAATAATAATGTCTTTACATTTCATAATAAAATATATATACAGAGGGATGGCGTAGCTATGGGCACTTCTTGTGCCAATAGCTACGCCAACCTAGTCATGGTGGATTGGGAACATACGTGTTTGTTTAAATTGGATTATTTTTTACGTTATGTGAAATTTTATACCCGTTTTGTTGATGATTTGTTTCTTATTTGGAACTCAGATGAAGTTATGTTAGATGAATTACTTATACAAATGAATGGGCTAACTAGTTTTTTAAAATTCACTATGGTTGCTTCTAGAGAGAAAATTTCTTTTTAGATGTGTTTGTGGAGAGGCTACCTGACGGCCTATTAAATACAGGTGTTTTCAGGAAAACGTGCTATAGAAATGCGATGCTACATCGAACCAGTATGCATCCTGAATATGTTTTTACGAATATTATACGAGGACAAACTATGAGAGTATCACGTTTGAATTCTTCAGATAAGGGATTCAATAACGAGCTGAAGGCACTAGAGCAAAGATTTATGGATAGATCTTATTATCATAATGAAATAGTACAGGGGTTTGTAGGAATACAAGACCTAAGGCAAGAAAGAGCGCAACCATATTTTGCATCAATTAATAGACCCGAAGAATCACAGGATAATCGAAAAAATCGAGGGATGAATGTGAATATATACTATACCCAAGATGTGAATCAAATTAGGGGTGCCTAATCTAGGTTTTGGGATATATTGAAGGTTGAACCCACATTACAAGAACTTGTAGGAAGCAAACCTAAATTTATATATAAAAATAAGACCAATCTTTACAGAATGCTATGTGGCCCTAATAGGTTAGAGAGCAGACCCTACCTAGAAGATAGAGATAATAAATATACGTAGCCCTGTCAAAGATGTAGGTACTGTGAATATATAGAGACATCAGGTAGATTTATACACCCACTTACAAAACGACTCTATACATTTTCTGTTGAGGCAGATTGCGATACTCAACATTTAGTGTATCTTGCCACCTGTTCAGCCTGTTCTGCCTACTATGTAGGAAAGACTGACAGAAGGTTAAAGGATAGGATAAAGGAACATCTATATAATATAAAAATTATATCAAATAAAAATGCTTTAGCTAAACATGTTAATGAAACTTCCCCTGATCATAAGTTTAAATTCCAAGCTATCTGTATGAGTTATACTAACATTAGGAGAGGTGACATTAGGAATACCACTGAACAGTCTGAAAGTAAATGGATCATTAGACTTAGAGCAGATAGGCACCCTGGGCTTAATGACAGGGTTCCTATTAAACCTATCCTGAAAGGTAGAGCATTGAGGAGATAGTATGTTTTGGGTTGATATTTACATTTATTATGAACTACCCTTACATATTATATCATAAAATATGTCTGGTTACTATCACAGATATTATTAGCCTTATGTTAAGGCATTTATTCAGTATGATATTGTAAGTTTGCCTCTATAATGTGCACCTATATATATCTCAAAAAGTTCTTTAGGTGCAATGTTTTTTTTTTTTTTATTTATCTTTTATATTAATTTATGCATATGTGTATATGCCTTAGTAATTTTAGATATTTGCAAGATTTTATATGTTTGTACTTATTAGTCGTTATGCCTATTTATGTACCTTTATGAAAAATAAGTTCACCTAATTAATAACAGGAAATTATGTCATTATTTAATTAATATATAAGAAGATGTTTAATTAAATTATTTAGTTGGCCCGAGGAAGCCATATTGGTGAAAGCGTTTGCCGTTGCTGTTTGTTAATAAACCAGTTTTAAACTACAAAACTACAAAAGGTGTGGATGCGAATACATTCTGTGAAGTGAAGTGAATACTGCTTTTGAAACGCATTGGAAACGTGATTGTGAGATTTGAATATTGAGTATATCATTCTGCCATCGCATTAACTGCTGTATTTTAACTAAATTAGATTAAGCTTCATATAAACTTGTATATTTAGCAAGGGCATTATGTAAGCTACCATTTCTAATCTCACTTTTATGTTTAAGCATCAATGCAACATTTATTCCATTTTTCTTACATAAACTGTTACATGAACATTCAGCCATATATACTAAACATATAGTGAAGCAAAGTGTATACCAATTAAAGTAAAATCTTTTACCTGTATATGGGAACACAAAATACTGGTGGTATTCAGACCATTGAAAGAGAAACAGCCATGACATTTCAGGGTTCATTTTGCTTTAATGGTTGACAGACTAATTTTTATGGTACCGATATAATTTATCTTTAGAGTTCTCTGGCTTGTTTATTAGAAAGAAAAGGTTTGAGGCCACTAAAAAAAACTAACTTGTCTCTCAAAAGCACATCCTGATTTTATTTTATTACTTTGCTTACTTCATAACGTAAGGAAATATAATTTGTTACCAAAAGCATTTTAATATTACATTTTTGTTAATGCCTCTTAAATCAGTCAAAAACATTTTAAACTTGTTTAATAGATTGCCCAATAGCACTGTTCTCCACTACATTTTAGCATTAGCCAAATGAAGGTTGACAATATTCTCAATATAGTATAACAATGCAGTATCACAAACAACACAACAGTAATAAGAAGCAAGTAGTGTTTGCTTGTATAGATCATAAAACCAAAAATAAAAACAAAAATGAATATCTACAAAAAAATATCCAACTAATGTAAATAAAAGAATATTGAATAATGCTGGTAAGGAAATTTAATTGAAAAATTTGGAAAGAAATCCAACTTATGAAATGAAATAATCAATATTAAAGACTTCTTCTTCTTCTCCTTTCGGCTTTTCCCAGTTAGGGGTCGCCATAGCGGATCACCTGTCCGCTCATGATTGGCAGTGGAGTTTTACGGTGTCGAGTTGCCAGCCCAGCACCCAGCCTTCCACAGAAGACACACACATGCACGCACTCATGCCTAGGGACAATTTAGTGTGTCCAATCCACCAACAGCATCTCTTTGGGATGTGGGAGGAAACCGGAGCACCCGAAGGAAACCCACTCAACCACAGGGAGGACATGCAGACTCCACACAGAAGGCACCCCAGCCAAGAATCAAACTGGAGAACCTCATGCTGTGAGGTGACAACACTAACCGCTGCACCAGCGTGGCCGCCCAATCAATATTAAAGACTATTATATCTATATTAACAGTAATACCAGCCTTCAACATGCAGTTCGTACATTAAAAATAAATAGCAGTTTGATTCAAGATCCTGAGATGATTGCAAATAAGTTTAATGAATATTTTTCAGTATGTGATAGTGATAATAAAAGCACTGACTGTATAAATAATATCCCACGTTCCTTTATGACAACAAAATGTGTAGAATCATCTTTAAATAAAATTAAGAAAAACATGCCCATGGGACCAGATAATATCCCTGCTGTATTACTCTATAACATCAAGGACTGCATTACCCTGTGTTAAGGCATATCTTTAATAACCTCTTAAAAACTGACTGGAAGATTTCTCATGTAATACTGATCTTTAAAAAGGTAACAGGACTGATATTGTCAACTATCAGTCAATAAGCCTGACTTCTATTTTAGACAAACACTAACATGCATTTTTTTTAATTTGTTAGATATCCTTCAGTACAGATTTATTAATGGAAAATCAACACTTTGTCAAACTTTATGATTACATCATGATGGCTTTAGAGCTTGGTCTCACTTCAGGTGTTATCTATTTACACCTAGCCAAGGCATTCAGCACATTGCCACATGGTGCAATTCATAATTCTATGAGAAAATCCAGTTTCAATCTATGTATTATAAGATGGATTAATTCTTTGTTGAATGGGAGATCACAGGGCAGTAGTAATACTGGGTTTATCAATTAAGAAAGGAGCTCTGGTGGAATCTGTGTTAGAGCTCATTCTACTTAATATAGGGTTTTCTACCATCCATCCATCTACAACCCCCTTTCCCATTTTTGCACATGGGGTTGGGGTGTCACTTCAACAATGACAATCATCTAGAGCCAAGGTTTATACCACCAGGTGGCTAGCCCTGCTGCAGTAATTGCACCACACCACACATTCGCAGGCATAGTCATATCTATAGCCAATTTAGGAGTGTACAATCCACCTACTGCATGTCTTTGGAATGTAGGAGGAAACTGGAGCACCCGAAGGAAACCCATGCAAACATGGAGATGCAGACTCCGCACAGAAGGCACCCCAGCCGAGAATTGAATTGGGGAACCTCTTGTTGTGAGGTAACAATGCTATCCACTGTGGTGCTCTGCCATCCTATTCCACATAATATATCTAATCAGTTATCAAAACATGCAAAGTATTTCAAGGTTGGATTCCTAACCTGCAACAAAAAAACAATTTCAGTAATATTACTATTTGAATGAAATCAATGTCTATGCAAAACAAACAGGACTTAATTTCAGTTCTGATAAATGCTATTTCATGTATTTTGGAAAAGCAAGAAATGTACATCCTATTGCTTTATCAAATATAACATTATGGAGTATGAATTACTTTAAGGACTTAGGTATTTTTATATGTAATAACTTTTCTTTTTGGAAACATGGATATGATTTGAGCAATGATACAACTAGGACTCATGTTAAAAATTTATCTCTGAGAGATGCGACTTGTTTTGTTGGGTTGGACAAGACATCTATTAGACCTGTTCTGGATTCCAACAATGCCTTCTTCTACAATACAGGAAATGTATGCGCTTTGTAATCTTTACAATGGAAATTTGCCAAAAAGTTGTAGATCTGAAGGAAATTACCTACCAAAAACATATGTATACATTTAAATCAATAAGTGCCATTATTTTAGAGGCAAGGTAATATGGGCTTTTAAAGTATTTCAAGAGAAGTATTATAGGCAATATTTAATACAGATCCAACTATTGCAGTTATACCTTAAGAAATAATGAGTTAAAGATGACTATGAATAAATTAAAACACATCTTAGACAATCATATATCACAACTAAGATTACAGAAATGTGGAACTGGTTTCCTCCATATATCAGCCGATCTAATAACTTGAATACATTTAAGCATAATTTTCACATTTGAATGGGTCCTTGATATTTAAGGATAGTTTTGTCACTAGGAAGGGTCCTGTCACTTGTCTTGTGTATTCAAATAAGACTATGAGGCTGGGTGTTCGTTTAAGTAGTTTATTACACACAAACATATCAGGATGGATGACTGGAACATTAAACTTAAACTAATTAACTGACAACTACATACATACATGCTTTCACTCCAGTTGTTCACTCAAAATGGCACTCTTGCTTGCACGTGCTCAAAGACTGGAATAGCTCTTAAAGGTACATACACATTTTGATCTACAGGTCCCTAGGGCATTTTATCTAGAAATAGCGGAATCAGTGTTTTTTGGTCTTTGATGTAAACACTTCATACATGCAGACATACTTAGGAACATATATGTCGGATGGACAGGAAATTTAAAAAAATAGTTTATTCCCCAAATATATTTATATTTATATTTATGGTTATTTATTTAAGGGGGCTATGCAATTATAAAATCAATAGAATATATAAATAAATAAGGGGTAGAGAAAGCAATCTTGATTATATTGGAGACAGGAATGGCAACAAACTCTGCAAGTAGTAATATACAGAACCCCTCCTCATGATCACAAAAATGTATAAATTGTAGAAAGTATCCTGAAATACCATAAGGAGTTACCCATGGTAGTGGTGCTGTGGTAGTGTTGTCGCCTCACAGCAAGACGTTGTCGCTCTCGATTCTCAGCTAGAGCGTCTTCTGTGTGGAGGCATGCGTGAATGGGCGTGCCTTCGTTGAAGGTTGTGCATCAGGGCTGATAACTCGGCACGTAAAAATCCACTACCAAACATTAGCGGACCGGAGTTCCGCTGTGGCGACCCCTAATCGGGATAAGCCGAAAGACATAACAATCCTGAAATACCATAGGGATGCAAAAGGTGATGATGTTCATCGTGTTACACTGCTGCAGTCATTACACTTGGGTTATCCTGCTGTCAGGCGGTTCCCCAGTCAGCCTGAGTTCCAAAGTCTTGGTCTGGCATCGGTTGCTGTCGCCTCCTCCCTGACGTCAGTGCGACAGGGGTATATAAGATGCAGCCGACGCCATTTTCTTTGGTCTTTCTTGCCGCGCAGTGCCCGAGGCAAAAGCAGTTTACAAGTGCTGGTCGGCCGACACCTGAAATTTTCTTTCCGAATCAAGAACCGAAGTCTTCTACAAAGCTAAGTACCCCGTTGGGGAAACTTTTTCTTGCCTCAGACCGATGTCAGTAAAAGTTAATAACTGTATTTCTTGTGGGAAGCAAATACCTCATAAGGATTTCCATTGTTATTGTATCCCATGCGTAGGCCCAGACCACAATGTCACTGGTTGTCAGTTTTGTGCTAGGTTTAACAAGCACACTATTAAACATCGGTTTGATTTTGCCCGACATTATTTTGGCAGAAAATTTAATTACACCATGCCATCGGAACTTCCGGCGAGGCGCCTTCGCAGCCCCTGACGACCGCTTCTGCAGAACCACAGGCCGCCTCCAACTCCCACGTGGAGATGGCTGGGCCTTCGAACGCACAAGTTTTTCAGCATACTGAAACCGACCTTGCAGAGGGATCTGGAGTAGATGAGCAGCCCACAGCTTCAGAGGGTGTCTTCAGACCTACTCAGTTAAGCATTAAACCCTCTTCTAAGTCTAAGCCTCCTTTAAAAACAAAGAAACAAATACAGCATTCTCCAGGACAGGCCTCCAAGCCTAAGAAACAAATGCTCAAAATGGCCGAAGACCTAATCACTCTGATCAGGGGGTCCCATCCCCCACCTGATAAAAGGCCTAGACAGGATGCAGACTATGACTCATCCAACCAGGTGTCCATTTCCTCAGATTCATCCTCAGACCTAGGATATTCTTTACCCCCTTATGAGTATTCTGATGCTGAGGAATCAATTCCATCAGCCCCTCCACCTGAGGATTACTCCTTTGGGGAAACCTTACATACCATGAGGGAGCATTTCCATTGGGAAGGCCAGGATTACTCAGAATCCAAGAAAAGGCTCAGAGACTTCCTATTATTACCTCAACAAAGACCCCTTGCTATTCCGCCAGTGTTAGATATTGTGGATGATGTGTATACTGAATCCAGCTTAAATCCTGATTCCTTACCTCCAGCTCCAGTTAAACCTGACAGATATTACAGAGTCCCTGACTCACACAAATTTCTGTATAAAAGCCTTGTTGCTGACCCTGAAACTATTTCTCAGGGACCCAAAGGGGTTAAGGCCTCATCATCAAAGAATCCAGTTCCCTCTGACTGAGATTCCAGAGCATTAGACAGATGGGGAAAGAAAGTATATACGTCTGCAACTTTAGCAATGAGAGCCTTAAATTGCCAGTTTCACATGCTAAAATATCAGCAATTTTTGATGTCCCAGTTGAAACAAAAAATGCTTCCAGATTCAGATCCTCCCAATTTTAAAGAAATGCAGGATTTATTGCATGCTGCTGAACAAGTGGGAAAACATACTTTGCAGTGTGGTTTTGATTCTTTAGAGGCCTCCTGTAGAGCAGCAGTTACAGGCTCTGTCATTAGAAGACATGCTTGGTTAAAAGAACATACGATGTTAAGTTGTCTATCTCGCCTTCATTCTTGCTGGATGGGTTCGGAGCCGACCTCGGCTCCGACTCGGCCACTCTAAAAGCTCGAGAGTTGGTTCCACCGGCTCGAGGCTCCCCTTATATCCCACAATGCTAGGCGAGAGTTACCTCAGATCTCGTTTGCCGCTACAGCTTCGAGGTTGGTTGCTTCTACCGGTTCCTGGTGAGTGTTAGCTTTTTCTTCAAAAAGTTACTCTTTTTTTCCCCTTTTAACTTTAATTCTTCCTAAATTAGTGTAGAACATAGATACTTATCCCCGACCCTAATTTTTCCCGTTTTTCTTACTAAAAGAACCGTTGGTTCTTCCCTTGGGCCTTTGGCCTTCCCTTCCCTAGGGAGTGTTTGTGTAGCTTACTTTAATATTTGTACTTAATTATTAGTATATTTGCTAAAATTGTTATTGTTTTTAGTTTTACTAATTTTTACTGACAGGGTATAACTGTGTGTTTGGGTGTGTGTTAGTGTACACCTGTCAGTTAGGGAAATGTCAAAAGAAGCAAAGGTCTCTGGATTCAAGAAGTGTGATGCGTGCTGTCAGAAAATGTCTCTGACAGACGCTCACACTTCTTGTGTCTATTGTCTGGGGCCTTTGCACCTGCAGGACTCCTGTGCTGTGTGCCATGGCTTCAGCCCCAGAGTCCTGCAGGAGAGAAAAAATAAATTGATTCTGAGAGGCTTGTTGAAGCCAGAGGATTCCCTGTCAGTTTCAACAGGGAAGCCCTCTAAGGCATCGAGGTCTTCGGCTCCGGCTCCTGAGCCGAGACCTCAGGTTGTTCAACCTTTGCCTTTATCGGCTCCGGCTGGAGCCGATAAGACTCAGTCCACAGTTTCTGTGGCTTCCTCGGCTCGGCTGGAGCCGAGGTTATCGAGTACCGTGTCGGCTCTGACAAGATCTTCGGAGCCGACAACCAGAAAGAGGTCTAGGTCACCTTCTCTTGGCTCCGTTCATTCGGCTCCAGGATCTCCCCTGCTGTCTGAACGCAGCCAAAGGTCTCATTCCTCTAGGTCATCGAGGCTTTCCGATCATGACCTTCAGAGGGTGGTGAGTCGACTACTTAAGTCCGAGGCACTAGCCCAGATGCTTCAGAGCCCGACTCATCAGTCGGTGCCGGCCCCGGTCCATCAACTCTTTCCTCCTTCGACTCTCTTGAGTTCGGAGCCGGGTCGTGTCGGAACCGAGACTGTGGTCACGTCGGAGCCGAGACAATTGTCTTCGGCTCCGTCGTCGGCTCCGTTTTCTTCCTTGGAGGAATCTCGGCGGACCTCCCTCGTCGGCTCCGAGGGGTGAGTGGCATCGACCCTTGTCCGACCCCTCTCCCTCGGTGCTTGGCGCTGGTGAGTTCGGCTCCGACATCGACCTCGGAGCCATCACTGTCGGTGCCGAGCCGGGTCCTTAGCTCCTCGGAGCGGGGACCTCTGGCTCTGCCTGACAGGGGTGCATTCGAGGTCATGCGGAGTGTGTTAGAGCCTGGCTCTACTCCACAGTCGGCTCTGTCAGCCCCTCCTTCTATGCTGCCTCAGGGTAAGTCGACTCACTCCCTCATCCCGGACCGCAGAGAGCCAGCTCCTCAGGAGCCCCCTTTGGGGATTTCATCCTCTTCCGAGGCCTCTCCTGGTTTGGCAGAAGAGCCTCCTCGGAAGAGGAAGTGCAAGAGGAAGCACATTGACTCACCTGAGTCTATCACGTCGGACACAGATCTGGATGATTCTGAGGGTTCCCCCCGTTCCCCTTCTGAAGATGTCTCATTTGCAAACATTCTGGAGATCCTGAAACAGAGGGGAAATTGGCCAGCCCTCAACCCTTCGGAGGACGAATCTGTGTATCTTGAGGCGTTTGGCTCTCGTCCTTCCACCTCCTGGGTGTCCCCCCCCTTCAACCCCCTCATGCAGGTGGTCGCTAAGAAGGCATGGACGGCTCCTGATTCAGTGGACCCCACTCCCAGGAGACCCTCCAAATTCATCACAGCTCCATCAGACAAGCAATTTTTATCAAAAGGAGTTTCTGTGGATGCTATGGTGGTAGCTGCCGCCACAAAGAAGGAACTGGCTGATCCTTCAGTGCCTGTCCATCCACCTAACAAGGAATCTAGGTCCATGGATAGGTATGGGAAGCGGATGTTCTCCTCAGCGACATTTACCATGCGTTCGCTGAATTACCTGTGCCATTTCACTCGTCTTCAAAGAGACTTGATCAAGGAAGCGACTGAATTGTTAAAGGACCCTACAGCTGCGGTTTTCCAAGAGAAAATGAACACGCAGCTGGCTACCCTTAATTCCATATCCAACTCCTCCATGCGCCTCCTCTCTTATGCGGCCGATGGAGTGAGCAGAGCCGCAGGGACAGGGGTAGCCTTACGTAGGCACGCCTGGATGCGGCTATGCAACTTTGCGGAACCTTTCAAGACGTCTTTCACGAACTCCCTTTTGATGGATCATCTCTTTGGTCCTCAAGTGAAAGAAACCCTGACTAGGTGCGATACTGATGGCAAGACCCTTTCTGCCGTCGGAGTCCGTTTTTCGACTCCTTCTAGGCCTTACCCCAAAGGCCAGAAGGGTGGGAAGATGTGGTTCCGTAAACAATCTCAAGGGACTTCGCCTGACGCACAGAGTCGTTTTCCTACCAAAGGCAGAGGTGGGAATAACAATGGTAGACGTCGCCCTAGGGGCAGGGGGGGTCCGCAGAACCAAGGCAATCGGGAAGCCTTTCCTGACAAGCCTTTTCAGCATCCCTGAGGTGTTGCCCGACTGCCCATCTTCGGAGGCAGTCGGGGGAAGATTGTCACTGTACCCAGAAGCCTGGCTATCCCTGACTCAAGACAAATGGGTACAGTCCATCATTTCCAAAGGCTATTCTATCCCCTTTCTTCGTTTTCCAAATCAGTCAAAAAAATCCCTTCCAGATGTTCCAGCCGCTCAAAGGGATATAGCAGCTTTGGAAATTTCAAAACTGCTTACAAAAGAGCAATTCAGTTAGTGCCAGCAGACCAACAAGGATCCGGAATCTACTCAAGGTTCTTTTTAGTTCCAAAGAAAACAGGGGACTGGAGACCGATTTTGGATCTCAGTGTCTTGAACAAATCAATCAAGAAAACAAGATTTCGGATGGTCACACTGCAATCCATTCTTCCCCTTCTGGGCAAAGGAAACTGGATGTGCTCTATAGACCTTCGGGATGCGTACTATCACATAAAAATGAACAGACGCTCCAGAAGATTCCTCCGCTTCAGGCTGGGAACCAGTCATTTTCAGTTCAGGGCCCTGCCCTTTGGTCTCACCACTGCCCCCGGGTGTTTACCAAATGCATGGCAGTGGTAGCTTCTCACCTGAGACGACAAGGATTCCAGGTGTTTCCATATTTGGACGACTGGCTTCTCACAGCTCCCACCAAGCATCTCCTTCTGATGGCCAGAGATTATACTTTTCGCGTTTGTCAAAAACTGGGTATTTCAATAAACTGCGAAAAGTCTGTTTTGTCGCCTTGTCGTACTATTACCTACATAGGCGCAAATTTAGATACTATAAACATGTCTGCAACGCTAACGAACCAAAGGATATCAGACATTCACAAATTGGTGTCACTTCTTCTCAACAACAACAGAGCCAAAGCCAGGTTAGTTCTAAAGGTGTTGGGAATCATGGCAGCGCCATACCTCTCCTCCCATTGGCCAGATACCACATGCGGATCCTTCAGTGGATGCTTTTTTCTCAATGGTCATACCAGGAACTTCCAATGTCTCACACCATTATGATCACGCAGGCGTGCAAAAAGCATCTCATGTGGTGGATGTCTTCCCCCCAGCTCCTGTCGGGAAGACCATTTGTTCCACCTCCTCCGGTTGCTACTCTGACAATGGATGCCTCCCTGATCGGGTGGGGGGGGCATTATCAGGGCAGGACAGTCCAGGGCACATGGCAACCAAACGAATGCCACTTGCACATAAATGTTCTGGAGATGAGAGCAGTGCTTTTAGCGTTGCAAGCCCTTCAAGACTCTCTTCCCTGGGAACGATTGCAATCCAGACAGACAATATGTCTGTAGTGTGGTACATCAACAAACAAGGTGGAACCAGATCATACCCCCTGTGTCGAGAAGCACTCAGACTGTGGCAATGGGCGATTTCTTCTCAGCGTTTTCTGATAGCAACGCACATCCCCGGGAAGTCCAATCACATTGCGGACAAGTTGAGCAGAGCTATACTCATGCCTCACGAGTGGTCTCTGAAAGACTCTGTAGTGAGAGAGATATTTCTCAAGTGGGGTCAGCCTTGCTGCGATCTTTTTGCTACTCCCCAAAACAGCAAGTGCAGAGAATACTTCACTCTATTCCCTTTACCAGGCCAACCCAGCAGAGACGCTCTAGTCCAAGTTTGGCCCCGGGGACTTCTGTATGCATTTCCTCCCTTCCCACTAATCTCTCAAGTGATACAGAAAGCTATCGCTCAGAAGGCCTCATTGATCCTCATTGCTCCTTACTGGCCTCGACAAGTGTGGTTCCCCTTTCTACATCGTTTTCTTTTGGAGCGACCGTGGAATCTGGACCTAGTTCCAGATCTTTTGATCCATCAGTCGGGTCAGTTTCATCGCTCCCTCCCCTCTCTGAACCTCACTGCTTGGTTCCTCCAGTTCCAACCGTAGCCAGGCTTCCTCAATTATCTCACTCGGTTAGAGATATATTGATAGCTTCCCATAAATCTTCCACTCGAAAGATTTATTTGAGTAAGTGGAAACGTTTCTCATACTGGGCACGAGGAAAGGACATAGATCCTTTCACCGCTTCCATCCAACTAGTCCTTGATTTTCTAGCTGAACTCTTCCATGCAGGTTCATCTCCATCTACTCTTAAGGTTCAATTGGCAGCTATTTCTAATTTTCATGTGGGCATTTCTGAATCTGCCCTAATGTCCCACAAACTTTGCAAAGCCTTTTTGAAAGGAGTTTTTCTTCTCAGACCTCCTATAAGAAATCCTCCTTCTCCTTGGGACCTAAATTTAGTTCTTGCTTCTTTGATTCTTTCCCCTTTCGAACCTGCAGCTTCATGTTCTTTGAAATTATTATCATGGAAAACTCTCTTTCTGGTGGCTATCACATCAGCTAGAAGAATTTCAGAACTTCAAGCACTCAGTTGTCGTTCTCCTTATCTCTTGTTCCATAAGGACAGAGTTTCCTTACGAACTAACCCGTCCTTTTTGCCTAAGGTGGTTTCAACATCAAATCTAAACCAATGCATTGACCTCCCTGTCTTTTTCCCAGAGTATTCAAATAGGTCTGAACAAAAATTACACTGCCTGGATGTTCATCGTCAATTAAGGTACTACTTGGACAGGACGAAACAATTCAGAAAATCTGATCAGCTGTTTGTCTCCTATGCGGAAAGCAGAAAGGGACTTCCAGTTTCAAAGGTATCATTATCCAGATGGCTAACATCTCTGATTACCCTTGTTTATGAGATTAGACACCAAAACTGCCTAATAAACCTAAAGCCCATTCCACCAGAGCTTTGGCTACTTCTCTAGCCTTCCAAGACAGACTGCCTATTGACACCATTTGTGCAGCGGCTACTTGGGCTACTCCTCACACTTTTATTTCCCATTATAAGTTGGATTTAGCTTCTAGGCATAGAGCTAATTTTGGTTCCACTGTTCTCAGGAGTCTGTTCCGTTAGGCCACCCGGGACAAGGTGCTAGGGACGCGGTCCCATCCAGCAAGAATGAAGGCGAGATAGACAACTTAACATATAGAAGTTATGTTCTTACCATAACGTTCCATGTTAGTTGTCTTCTTCTCGCCTTCTTCTTGCGCCCCAGCCTCCTTCCCCCTGGCCTGGACAGACCTAGAGGAGTTGTGATCGTGACCTCTCTTTCTACCACCTCTTTCTTAGGCATATGCTGTTGTGCATATTTCCTGGATCAGGATGTAGGTCACCCTTCTTTCTTCCTGTTGTTAGAGGTGGACTCTGTTTAGAGTTATTCTGTTACTATTATAAGCTGGGGTTAGCTTACAAACGAGATCTGAGGTAACTCTCGCCTAGCATTGTGGGATATAAGGGGAGCCTCGAGCCGGTGGAACCAACTCTCGAGCTTTTAGAGTGGCCGAGTCGGAGCCGAGGTCGGCTCCGAACCCATCCAGCAAGAAGAAGGCGAGAAGAAGACAACTAACATGGAACGTTATGGTAAGAACATAACTTCTATTTACCAGATCATGTTAAAGCAAAATTACTGGATGCACCTTTGCAGCAGGATGTGTTATTTGTAGCTAATACTGAAGAGGTATTAAAGAAAATGAATGATAAGGCAAAATCTATGCAAACAGTGAAGGATTTCTTACAGCTTCAGCCTCCTCGACTTAGCAGAAACTGGCCAACAAAGAATTGGTCCTTTCCAGTTACAGACAGACCTCAAAGGGGCAGATACAGATGTCCAAGAGGTAGAGGTCAACCACAAGGTCCTTACAGGCCTTGACAATGGGGTACATCAGGCCAGAAAGAAGGGGAAGACAGGCACCAACCATATAAAAATCAGCCCCAATGACTTCCCACTACAGATGCCAAACAACTCTCTCTTGGCAGCCCCCTTGGGAGGAAAACTGGCACTTTTCTATCACAATTGGCATATGATCACCAAAGACAAATGTGTTCTCAATATTGTATCTCAAGGTTACAGGTTCCACTTTCACACTCTGCCAAGGTTAAAAGGAATGCCAAATCTGCCACTAAATCAATGGGCAGAGGCTCAAAAACAAATTACAGCACTCATGAACATGGGAGCTATTCAAAAGGTACCACCACAGGAACAAGGACAAGGATTTTACTCAAGACTCTTTCTGGTTCCCAGAAAAGACAAAGCCTGGAGGCCCATTCTGGATCTTTCTTCTCTAAACACTTACCCGGATGTTCCAAAATTCAAAATGTTGACATTACAGCAGCTTCTTCCCTTGCTGGGCAAGCAAGCTTGGCTCATGACCTTGGACCTCAAGGAGGCATACCTGCATGTCCCTATCAGACAAAACTGCAGGAGATACCTCAGATTCATAGCTGGTTCAATGCACTATCAATTCTCTGCACTGCTCTTTGGCTTATCTACTGCGCCCAGGGTCTTCACTGCCTGGCACCAGTAATTGCATTTTGCAGACAGAAAGGAATTCAAATTTACCCGTACCTGGACGACTGCCTGATTCAAGCAGAGAGCAAGGACATTCTTCTAAAGCATCTGGCATTTGCAAAAACGTTATTAAGTTGCCTGGGGTACACAGTAAACAAAAAGAAATCAAAACTAGTGCCCTCACAACAGATAATATTCCTGGGTGCCAGCTTGAACACAATAGCCCAGATGGCTTATCTCACGCCAGACAAGCAAGGACAACTGACTCAATACTTTCAATTGATGGAAACAAAGACCCAACTCCCTGCAAGAAAAATTCTGCAGACCTTGGGCTACATGGCATTTTGCATACTACTAATTCCATATGCCAGACTGCATATGAGGAAGCTACAATGGTACCTAAAGAGTGTATGGTCTCAACACTGTCAAAGTTTGTAAACAGTTATACCACTAATTCCTTGCCTTCAACAGGAGTTTCGATGGTGGGCTCAAGCTTGTCACCTCAACAAGGGACAGCGTTTTACTCAACCCACAGTCAGGCAAACACTGACAGCAGATGCATCGGATTACGCCTGGGGAGCACACATGGCAGGAAAATGTATTCAGGGCAAGTGGCCCGCAGAACAAAGGCATCTTCACATCAATCAAAAAGAGATGCTAGCTGTACAAAATGCCCTTATAGCTTTCAAGGACCTGCTGCATCCAGGACAACTACTACTAAAGACAGACAACACCACAGTTATGTGGTACATAAACAAGCAAGGGGGCACTCACTCCTACCCCCTCTGCAGATAAGCCATGACCTTGTGGAACACAGCTATAAACTATCAAGTTCATCTGCAAGCACAATTCCTGCCAGGAGAAAAAAAACACACTGGCAGACGACTTAAGCAGAAACATCATGGAGCCCCATGAATGGGAATTGAATCCACAAATATTCAGAATGATAACACAGAAATGGTGGAGCCCGGACATAGATCTTTTTGCATCCCCAATGAACTGCCAGCTACAGAAATTCTGCACAAGGAGTTATCATTCACAAGCATGGAAAGTGGATGCCCTCTCATTCAGCTGGAAAAACCTACAAGTATACACTTTCCCACCACTGCCTCTTCTTCCAAAGGTAGTCATAAAAGCCAGGCAAGAAGAGCCAAAGATGATTCTGATTGCACCAGACTGGCCACGCCAGCACTGGTACCCAATCTTAAGAAACTTAGCACAAGGACCACCCTGGATTTTGCCTCAAATCCCACATCTGCTGTCTCAGCACAACAATCAGATACTCCACAGCCAGCTAAAGACCTTAAACCTAGCTGCATGGAAGATTCCTTAGCCAAGCAAGCAATGCCTCTCTCCAAAGTTGTTATGGACGTCATTCTGGAGGCCAGAAGGCCTAGTACCAGGAAAGCCTATTCGGATAAATGGAAAACCCTCTTGTCCCAAACATTCCTCAGATACTAGGATATTTGACTGAGATGCTGGACAAAGGCCTCTCCTTTTCATCCATCAAGATCCACGCCTCTGCCATCTCTGCTCATTACAACACGGATCCACCAATCTTCTCTAATCCTTTGCTAAAACAGTACCTCAGAGGGGCTAAAAACATAAGACCACCCCGTAGAGCACCTACTCCAACTTGGGACCTCGACTTTGTTTTGGAAAAATTAACTTTACCTCCTAACAGCTAACACAGCAGAATTAAAATATATCTCTTGGAAAACTGCTCTGCTCCTGGCAATAACATCAGCATGAAGAGTTTCAGAATTACAGGCACTAATGGCAGTGGAACCTTTCCTCATTTTCCACCAGGACAGGGTGTCTTTAAGAACTAACCCTACGTTTATGCCAAAGGTGGTTTCAAGTGTGTCTCTAAACCAAACTATTCACTTGCCAACTTTTTATCCAAAACCACAGAATAAAGAGGAGAGACTACTGCATTCATGGACATTCACAGGCAGTTACGCTTCTACTTGGACAAAACCAAAGCTTTCAGAAAATCTGAGCAATTATTGGTAGCATATACTGCCGGAGCACAGGGAAAAGCCATTTCAAAACAGACTATTTCAAAATGGATAGGACATTGTATACATTTCTGCTGTACGCACCATGGAAATCCTGTGCCTAACAGCATTAAATCTCACTCCACAAGGGCAATGGCCACTTCAACTGCCTACCTCAGAGGAGTACCTACCAAGGATATTTTGGAAGCAGCAACATGGAGTTCTGCGCATACCTTCACCAAGCATTACCATCTGCCTCTATACTCTAAATCCAGAGCTGGCTTCACCTCTGCAGTGCTGCAGGGCCGTATAGCCACCCCTAATGCCTTATAGAACCAGCCACCCTACCTCAGCTTTGGGATTCTACCCAAGTGTAATGACTGCAGCAGTGTAACATGATGAACATAGTACAGTTTTGTACCTACCATAAATGTAGATGTTCGAGTGTATACACTGCTGCAGTCCAGGTTACCCTCCCTCCTTCCCCTCTTACCTGCTGGTACGTACCTAGGTCTCCTACCCTTTACTACCTATGGGGAGTATTTGCTGGTAACTGAAAGTTGTTGTTTGCTTTTCTTATGTATGTTTTATTAGCAATTTGAATTGCCTACCTATTTGGGGGCACCTGACATCTGGGGCAAGAAAAACTGAAGAAAATGGCGTTGGCTGCATCTTATATACCCCTGTCGCACTGACGTCAGGGGGGAGGAGGCGACAGCAGCCGACGTCGGACCAAGACTTTGGAACTCAGGCCGACTGGGGAACCGCCTGACGGCAGGATAACCCAAGTGTAATGACTGCAGCAGTGTATACACTCAAACATCTACACTTATGCAGGTACAAAACTGTACTTTTTGCTGGTGCGAGACTTAAGCATTCCTTCATTTTTTTCATTTACAGTATTCACGTTACCATATTTAATGTCAAGGGGGAACCATGGTCTATTCTCACTAGTAATGTCAGATGGTAACTGAACAACCTGAGTGCAGCCACATCTAAGAACAAGATTATTTTTGATGCCTTGCAAGTACAAGCTTCAGCCAGCTTGTACTAGAATGGCAAATATCTGTCTTCTAATTTCTTATTCAAATGCAAAGGGAGAAATTTCCCTAAGACCTTGTAGCGAAGGCATATGGAAACAGGTTATCTCCAAACAAATGCAGTTCACAATCATTTAAACTGCAGAGATACATCAAGCAAAAAGGAAGATGTTTGAATATCATGAGATGATAGTCTGACAGAACAAGACTACTCTAGCAAACATAAATGAAGGTAATTAGGACACATTGTAAGGTTACATAAAACTGCCTACAGAGAAACAACCCACTTTTGTGTTAAACAAATAAACCCGAGGATCACTCCAGTGGCTCTACTCGACAGTAGCACTGGGAACAAAGGTCAGGTGGCACAATGCCAGGGTAATCCTATGTGCTAGGCTTGTAAAGGCTCCAGGGCCATTAGCCTAGGGCACACCTATGAACCTATGAACCTAAAAGGAAAGGAAAAATACTTGTTGTCAAATAACATGACATCAAATTTAGAGAAAAAAGTAACTAGTGAATGCAAAAAAAAAAAAAAAAAGAAAAAGCATTAAGAAAATGTCAGCAAATTCAACCAAATAAGTAAAGGGATAAAATATTTTAGTAATACACATATTTAGGTGGCACTGTACTGGAGAACAGCAAGGTGTATACCTTGGCTTTATGGAATTATGACCTAGTTAATACTATGGTTATAATGTTTGCATGGTAGCAGTAACTAGTTAAATATTTTTATTTGTGTTAAAAATGTCATTCTTCAGAATAAAAATCTTCATTGTGCTAGTTCTAGAATTTTTTCCCAGGATGTAGTCCATTTGGCAGTTTGCAGGTAAAATTAAAACATTAATACTTTAAGCAGAGCAGGTGACATACAATGTGATCTATTATTCCACAATATTTCTTTCCTTTCCTTTACCCTATGGAGTACAATTAGCCAACCTTTAAACCTACCTATGCTGAAGCAGAAATTGTGGTTAACAAAAGCAAGATTAATTTAGGCCACATTTCTGACAACACTCTGAGAATCACGTCCTGTAAGACACTAAACTTGGATAATGCTTTGCTGCAAGAAAAAGACAATTAACAGATAATCTAGGAGGTAGCTTTGGGGGGGGGGGGTACCACAGAATATGGACTATATATCTTCTGCAGAAGATAGGAGAAGGTTACAGCCATTTACTTAACAATGTTGGCTGACAGCCAGTAGTTCTGCAGTGTAGAAAAATAAAGTCCTCACTGTGATCTAGATGACATGAATTCAATTAGGAGATAAAGCACTGAAGGAGTTGGCACAAAGGATATGGGAGAAGAGCAAGAAATACCATCTCACTCACCTCAAGGTTGGGGGAGTTATTGATCCTTAGTGTGCTTAGCAGCATATAGCCAGTGCTGGCATGCAGTGAAGCATGCATGTTTCTCACTCGTGAAACTCTGCAAAAGTCATAGCCATAGAGATAGGATGGTGAGGATGGTTTGGTTAGGGATTTCTTTAGTCCTCAACTTGGATAATAGCACCAGTCCTGGTATTCAAGTCTCAAGGACAAGGGGAATGCATGGACTGATAGACTCTAACCCCTTGCAGAAGTGCATAGGCCATATACAGCAGCTAGAGTGAGGCTTGATGGTCTGCATGAGGGGAGGCAGAGGAAGGGTAAAAAAAGAATACTGGCACATATTGTGTCTCTACATGTACCTAAATATATTGCTAGTGATTGTCTGCTGATCAACACCTCTCCCCCATTTAAGGAGAAGGCTGGATGAATTTATAATTAGCTAATGGTATGCATAACTAATTGTTAACCTAAGTATCAGTATGCAGTTCAAAAACATTCAGTGTATATGCATGGTATGCAAATTATTTGCTTGAAAAATCATAATTAGTTTCATGAACTCTGTACTTAAAATCATTATTCGGTATTATAAGATGTTAAGTTGTCTATCTCGCCTTCATTCTTGCTGGACGGGTTCGGAGCCGATCCTTGGCTCCGACTCAGCAATCTACTAAAACTCGAGAGCTATTTACTGGCTCGAGGTCCTCCCTATATCCCACAATGCTAGGCGTCAGATCCCCAGATCTCGTTTGCCGCTTCAGCTACGAGGTTGCGATTTACTTGGCTCCAGGTCGTATTAATCTTTTTCATACATATATATATATATATATATATATATATATATATATATATATAAAATAAAAGTTAACGTTATTTTTTTCTCGATAGCTTTCTCTTATATTTATAACTTCCCGGTTAGTTTACTCTGTGTTTACTCCCTAATATTCCCTCTTGGAAACTCGTTTTAGTTAGAGAGTTTCTTCCCTTCCCCCCTTTTTTTTTCAGTGGCTAATCTCCCCTCCCTTTCCTTGTGTTATAGGGTAGTGTTAGCTCTTTTACTTTATTACAGTTGTAGACTTGTATATTTATATTTATATATAGGTAGCTGTGTAATTGTTTAAATTTGTTAGCTTAACTAATGCGTATGTGTGTGTGTTGTTCTGTGTGTTTAAGCACTGGTGACTTTTTTCTTTGGTATCCATCATGTCTAAGGATACCAAAATATCAGGTTTTAAGAAGTGTGACTCGTGCTGTCAGAAGATGTCTCTGACAGACGGTCACACTTCTTGCGTTTATTGCTTGGGCCCCCTACACCTGCAGGACTCCTGCTCGGTCTGTCATGCCTTCAGCCTGAGAGTCCTGCAGGAGCGTAGGAACAAGCTCATCCTGAGAGGCTTACTTAAGGCAGAAGGATCCCCGACCAAGCCTTCATCGGGTAAATCCTCTAAGCCCGCCAAGCCGTTGGCTCCCAGTTCGGAGCCGTCGCCTGGTGGAGCACCTGCCTTCTCGTCGGCTCCAGCTGGAGCCAACACCTCTAGACCTCAGTCGGCTCCAACTTTATTGTCGGAACTGTCTTCGAGCCGAAAACATTCTAGGTCCCCTTCCCTAGAATCGGTTCGCTCAGCTCCAAGGTCACCATTACTCCAATCTGAGAAAAGCCATAGGTCCCACTCATCTCGGTCTTCCAGGCTATCTGATCATGACCTAGAGAGGCTGGTCAGTAGACTCCTTAAGTCGCAGGCCCTGGCCAAAATTTTAACCAGCCCATCTCAACAGGCTGTGGCTGTCCTGGTATCTACAGCAGTTCCTCCTCCAACTCCCTCTCTGTGTTCGGAGCTGGAGCCGGTTGGGACTCGAATCTTGATGACATCAGAGCTGATACCACACCTTTCGGCTCCTTCGTCGGCTCTGATCTCTTCCTTGGTTCTGTCTTTGGAGGGATCTGAGCGCCGAGACTCCCTCATCGGCTCTGAGGGGGCGAGTGGCCTCGGACCCTTGTCCAACCCCTCGGAGCTGTCCCTCTCGGTGCTGACAGGGGTTCTCATCTCCTCGGAGTGGGGACTTTCTGCTCTGCCTGACAGGGGCGCCTTCGAGGTCATGAGGAGTGTGCTGACAGTCGGCCCCTCAATCAGCCCCTTCGGCTCCTCCCCCCATGGTGCCTGCATCAGTCTCTGTCCACCCTCCTGACCCCAAGCGTGGAGACCAAACGCTCCATGTCGCCACATTGTGCGTATCTTCCTCTTCCGAGGCCTCCCCCGATCCTTCGGAGGAGCCCCCCCCTGGAAGAGAAAATGTAAGAGGAAACATGTCGACTCCCCCAAGTCAGTCACGTCTGATACCGACTTGGAGGATTCGGAAGGGTCCCCAAGATCCCCCTCTGAAGGATGTCTCCTTTTCAGACATCCTAGAAATCCTTAAGCAGAGGGGGAACTGGACTGCCCTTAACCCTTTGGAGGATGAGTTGTTCTAGCTGGACGCGTTTGGCTCTCGCCCTTCCACCTCCTGGGTGTCTCCGCCTTTCGACCCACTAATGGAAGTGGTGGCTCGGAAATCGTGGTCAGCCCCGGACACAGTGGAACCAACTCCCCATAGGCCCACTAAATTTATTACAACCCCACCCAACAAGCAATTTTTGACAAAAGGTGTTCCTGTTGATGCCATGGTGGTTGCAGCAGCCACAAAGAAGGAGTTGGCTGACCCTTCTGTGCCTGTCCATCCACCTAATAAAGAATCTAGGACAATGGACAGGTACGGGAAGCGGGTGTTTTCCTCAGTGACCTTCTCTATGCGGTAGATTAATTATCTGTGCCATTTCACCCATCTCCAAAAGGATCTTTTTAAGGAACTGGGTGATACCCTTCAGGATCCATCAGCTGCGGGGGCTCAAGACAAGATAAACTCCCAGCTGGCAACCCTTAATTCTATCATCAACTCCTCCATGCGGCTCATTTCTTATGCAGCCGATGGGACGAGTAGGACTGCAGGTACAGGCGTGGCTTTGAGAAGACATGCCTGGATGCGGTTATGCAACTTTGCTGACCCCTTTAAGGTGTCCTTCACCAATACCCCTTTTGATGGTTCTGCTCTGTTTGGACCACAGGTGAAAGATACCCTTACCGGGTGTGAGCAGGAAGGCAAGACTCTCTCTGCCGTGGGAGTCCATTTTTCCACTCCCTCTAGACCATACCCCAAGGGTCAGAAGAGTGGGAAAATGTGGTTTCGGAAACCCCAGGGAGTCGTGCCTGACACACGTGGCAAGTTTCCATCCAGGGGCAGCGGAGGGAACAATAATAGACGCCGCCCGAGGGGCAGAGGGGGCCTGCAGAATCAGGGTAGCAGAGAATCATTTTCTGACGAACCCTTTCAGCACCCCTGAGGGGCTGCCCGACTGTCTGCCTTCGGAGGCAGTCAGGGGAAGATTGTCACTCTACCCAGAAGCCTGGCAACTCCTCACACAAGACAAATGGGTACGGTCTATCATATCCGAGGTTTACAAGATTCCCTTTGTCCACACCCTGGTACAAACAGTAAAGTCCCTTCCAGATGTTCCACCCGGTCTAAGGGAACAGGCAGTACTAGAAATTTCAAAACTGCTAGACAAACGGGCCATCCAGCCAGTTCCAGCAGACCAGCAAGGATCCGGAATCTACTCCAAGTTCTTTTTGGTGCCAAAAAAGACAGGGGACTGGAGACCCATTTTGGATCTCAGCAGGCTAAACAAGTCTGTTCAAAGAACAAAGTTCCCTATGGTCACGCTCCAGTCCATTCTACCCTTTTTGGGTCAGGACAATTGGATGTGCTCCATAGATCTTCAGGATGCATACTACCATATCAAAATGAACAGGCGCTCCAGAAGGTTTCTCCACTTCCAGTAGAAGACAGTCACTATCAATTCAGGGCCCTGCCCTTTGGTCTCACCACAGCCCCCAGGGTGTTCACCAAATGCATGGCAGTGGTTTTGGCTCACCTGAGACGGCGAGGATTCCAGGTGTTTCCATATCTCAATGACTGGCTCCTCACTGCTCCCACCAGGCATCAACTACTATGAGCCAGGGATTATACCAGCCAAACTTGCACCAAGCTAGGTATATCAATAAATTTTGAAAAGTCTGCATTGTCGCCTTCTCAGTGTATTATCTTTATAGGCGCAATCTTAAATTCAAAAGATCTGTCTGCAAGGCTTCCTCTCGACTGAGTTTCAGAAATCCGCTGACATGTGCAAGTCTTACTACAGTGCAAAAGGATTCAAGCCAGAGTTGTACTAAAGACCCTGGGCCTCATGGCAGCAGCAATCATACTAGTTCCCCTGGCTTGCTTTCACATGTAGCTTCTTCAGTGGATGCTTTTTACTCAATGGTCCTTTCCACAGCTTCCAATGTCTCACAAGATAATAATCACTCATTCATGCAAAGACCACCTAGCTTGGTGGATGGTCTCCCCTCTAATACTCCAGGGCAGACCATGTATTCTTCCTCCTCCTGTTGCCACAGTGACCACGGATGCCTCCCTGATCGGGTGGGGGGGGGGCATTTTCAGGGCAGGACTGTCCAAGGCACCTGGCAACCTCTAGAGTACCATCTGCACATAAATGTCTTAGAGATGAGAGTGGTGCTTTTGGCGTTGCAAGCTCTTCAGGACTCTCTACCCACCAGGACTATTGCAATTCAGACAGACAATATGTCTGTAGTGTGATACATCAACAAGCAGGGCGGAACCAATTCCTATCCTTTATGCCGAGAAGCACTCAGACTCTGTCAGTGGGCGATCTCCTCTCAACGGTTTCTGATAGCAATGCACATCCCCAGGAGGTCCAACGTCATAACGGACAGGCTAAGTAGAGTTATTCTTATGCCTCACGAGTGGTCTCTCAATCAATTAGTAGCAGACAAAATCTTCCGCAGATGGGGTCAACCTTGCTGCGACCTTTTTGCAACCCCTCTCAACAGCAAGTGCGACAACGTCTTCACTCTCTTCCCCCTCCTTGGCCACTGCCCCAGAGACACTCTTGTTCACGATTGGCCCCAGGGTCTTCTGTATGCATTCCCACCCTTTCCCCTAATTTCCAAACTAATTCAGAAGGCGACCGCATTGGGATCCAGGATGATCCTCATTGCCTCTTACTGGCCTCGACAAATTTGGTTCTCTGCTGGAGCAGCCTTGGAATCTGGACCCAGTGCCAGACCTCTTGGTCCATCAGTCGGGTGGGCTGCACCAATCCCTTCAGTCTCTCAACCTCACAGCTTGGTTGCTCCACTTCCAATCTTAGCCAGGCTTCCACATATTTCTCAGCCTGTGCGTGAAATCATCCTTTCTTCACACAAATCTACCACCAGGAAGACTTATGCTAGTAAGTGGAAACGTTTCTCTTTCTGGGCAGAGGCTAGGAATATTGACCCTTTTACAGCCCCTGTCCATCATGTTTTAGATTTTTTAGCAGAGCTCTTTCAAGCTGGTTCCTCCTCTGCCACCATTAGGGTCCAATTAGCTGCTATTGCAAATTTCCATGCTAGCCTGTCAGAAACCAGCATCATGTCCCACAAACTTTGCAAGGCCTTTCTCAAAGGAACTTTGTTACTTAGACCCCCGGACAGGGATCCCCCACCTCCGTGGGACTTGAACTTGATATTGGCTTCCTTGATCCCCCCCCCTTTGATCCAGCGGCTTCCTGTTCCTTAAAATTGCTGTCCTGGAAGACTCTCTTTTTGGTAGCCATCACATCAGCTAGGAGAGTTTCGAAACTTCAAGCCCTCTGTATTCATCCTCCTTATCTTGTGTTTCATAAGGACAGAGTTTCACTTAGGCCTAATCCTTCATTTTTACCCAAGATACCCTCTGAAACAAATCTGAATCAGTCTATTGATTTGCCCGTATTTTTTCCTAACTATTCGAACAAAGCTGAACAAAATTTGCACCGCTTGGATGTTCACAGGCAATTACATTTCTACGTGGACAGGACAAAGCAAATAAGAAAATCAGACCAACTTTTCCTATCCTATGCTGAGGGCAAACAAGGATGGCCAGTTTCCAAAGTAACCTTATCCAGGTGGTTGCCCTCTATTACTACCTTGATTTATCAACTCAGACATAAACCTAAAGGTCATTCCACCAGAGCATTGGCTACGTCGGTAGCCTTTCAAGCAAGACTACGAATGGAATCTATTTGTGCCGCAGCCACTTGGGCCACTCCTCATACATTCATTTTGCATTATAAGTTGGATGTGGCCTCTAGGAATAGAGCTGAGTTTGGTTCCACTGTGCTCAAGAGTCTGTTCCGATGAGCCACCCAGGACTAAGGTGCTAGGGACGCTGTCCCATCCAGCAAGAATGAAGGCGAGATAGACAACTTAACATTAAGAAGTTATATACCTACCATAACGTTCCATGTTAGTTGTCTTCTTCTCGCCTTCTTACTTGCATCCCACCCTCCATCCCCCTAGCCTGGACAGACCGAGAAGAATCCCCTTTTGGGGCCTTCTTTCTCTGGACAACTCTGATGTTCAGGGTGGGAGGTTGGCTTAATGGTTAAGGTGCTTACCTTACAGGCACACGATGCAGGGTTTGATTCTCACAGGGGGTAATTGGCTAGGCTCAAAATGGCCCACAAGGGCAGTTAGCCTAATACTAATCTATGAACCTATGGTGTCCTCCTCTGTCTTTGTACTATAGTTTTCCTTGTGGTTGGACAAGTGTCCTTGAATCTTTCCTTGGTGTTAGCTCTGCCAAACGAGATCTGGGGATCTGATGCCTAGCATTGTGGGATATAGGGAGGGCCTTGAGCCAGTAAATATCTCTCGAGCTTTAGTAGATTGCCGAGTCAAAGCCGAGGATTGGCTCCGAACCCATCCAGCAAGAAAGAAGGCGAGAAGAAGACAACTAACATGGAACTTTATGGTAGGTACATAACTTCTTATTATATTTTATAGTGGATAGTAAGGCATAAATGCTTCTTTGAATTTGGAAGCATATGCCTTTTTTATTCAGGTGCTTTTGGCCTTTGATGGTGCACAGACCATCAGTCTCAGCTAACAAAACACCATCAGTCTCATCTAACAAAACACCATCAGTCTCTACAGCCTTAGAGTCTGGTTTCACCTAATCATCCAGAGTAGATCTGCCTGCATTTAACCTAACAGTAGACTCTAATTATTTTCAGGGTGAGCAAACTACAGGGTAGTCCCTAGTGTGGCATCTTCCCTAGCAATTCCTCTGGGATATTTTTCTTATTCCATATATATCCCTTTCCTTGTGGTTGACCAGAAAACAGTACTGCCCATACTGGCCAGTGCACATGACCTTGTTTCCACAAGTTTGCCCTTTACCAGCTATGTCATGTAGTGCTGCATGGCAAGTCAAATGTATGCCATTGTCCATTGGCTGTTTCCTAAACCTGGCCTGTACCAGGAGTCAACAGTGCTGAAGGGTCCCTTCACCAACATGGATGATTTCCCATTGGCTGCTGTTTCCCACATCCCCCTGCCTGACTCCTTCATCTTTCAGAATGCTAATCAAACTTGGCTTGGCTGAGTCTGAGTCAAGTGCTTTATCTGTCTAGGTCATGGAGCCAGCAGTGGAAGCATGTTATTTTGCTCTATGTTTCAACTTAGCTAACTCAGGTAAGTATCTGATTATGATGAATTGCATTATTTATTGTTTAAATATTGTATTCTTACAATGCTCTATTGCAAAGTCTTACTTGTATAAAATAAAGTTGTATTACTGGAAATGGAATAAAAATAATGAACTGCAAATTCAAATGACTACATAATGCCATGCAAATGAGTGTGAACATGCTAATGATACCAATCACATATGTCAGTGATGAAATAAAAAAACAAGTCCGGAACAAACTACGAAACTGTAAAACACAAATCCATGAAGTGGCACCAATGAAGGATAAAACCGGGAAAAACTTTAATATCAAGTTAAGCACTTTCATTCAAATGCAATTAACGGGAACTTCTTCAGAACTAAACAACACCCCCGCAACTGCAAGTTTAAATAGGTTATAGAACATGTGACCTAATTAAATAATTACATAAAAAACATTCTACTTGAAGTCACAACATTACATAGTGCAATCTAAAATAAAATGAAATGTAATATAGTCTAAGTAAAATAAGGCGTACATATGCAAACAATAACTCCTAAATAAAAATATAGTAACTATATGTGCCTCAAACTTTCAAAAATTTGAACCAATCTAAGCTTCATAGTGTTTTAATTTTAAAACAGAGTTTGTAGGTACTGTTTAATTTAACCCTGGATAATGAGATAATGAACTTGACAAACTGAACAATAGTATCAAAAGTGACTTATTATTTAATCACTTTGAGACTAATCATGTCAGCATTTTTTCTTCGATTGATAAAGTTTGTCACAAAAGTTTTCAGTGTAAAATGGGGGAAATGAAAAGGGATATGGAAGCATATAGTAAGGGGAAGGCTTACCCCATACCAACCAATCATGACAACACCCACATCAGAGATCCAGTTAGGAGAGACCAGAAAGCACGCATAGTGGAGATTTCAAAAAAAACAACCAGAGGTTACATTACTTTCAGGGGGCAGACAACAGAGAGGGAGTCTGCACAAACAATGAGCAGAGAACCCAGGAAAATCAATTCATTCAGCAAGGGGTGAAACCAAAGAAAACATATCTGAAGTGCAGCAACTCCAGGAAGCATTAGACAATACTGTTTTATATGAAAATCTTGGAGCCAGTGCTTTGAGAATTGTCCACAACACTGAAGATGACTTTAAAGATCAGGTTAACATATTAGCTAAAGTTCTCTCTTTTATACCTTCTAAGAGGGCAAATCTGGTGAAATTATTAATAGATTTAAAACTTTTCACCAGAAAGTACAGTTTATCTTTATGGTTTGCAGATCGTCAAGAATGAAACCCTCCACTCAATAATTGTATTTTAATATTCGAGAAAATGTGTGAGGTGGATTTGAGAGCAATTTTGTCAGCACCGGTGAGACATAAGTCATTCAATGTATCTATTTATGAACAATTTTTGTTGAGAGGCATTTATTCTGGCAACACTATTAGTTATGCAACTAGACAGGGGGGGGGGGCCTTGCCATCATGGAAAAAAGTATATATGACAATAAAATGTTTGAGTTATTGAACAATATTACATACAGTGAGGTTTCGAGAAATGAAATTAATATTGCTATGCATAACATTGACATAAGTTTGTAGCATATGTTCAAATTAGTAAAGATGAATTTGATTATATGCATAATGATAGACCTGTAATTGCAGGGATATTTGGGATTCCAAAATTGCATAAATGTTTGCAGAGCCCCCCTTTACATCTGACTGAAGATGCAACAAGGTCCAAAACCTTTTTATAGCTAAAATGTTGGACTATTGGTTAAAAGATAGTGTTGCCAAACTGCCACAAGTGTACAGAGGCTCATGGTATTTTTAAGTTCATTAAATGAAGTTAATTACAATGAGAGTAGTTTATTAGTAACCCTAGATGTGATAAATTTATATTCAGTTATTTCCCATCAAGTGGGGTTGAATTGGTTAGAAGAACATTTATTTTCCACTGGTCATCTGGTTAATGAGAAAGTTAATGCTGCAGTGTCACTTATGCAGATTGTTTTGTTGAATAATTATATTTTATTTTTCAATGGTCATTTTTACAAACAGGAAATGGGTGTTGCAATGGGGGTAGGATGTGCTCCAAGTTTTGCTAATTTGGTAATGTCATGTTGGGAAAGGAATTTTAAAGATTCCTTCATGATGTACACCCGTTTTTTGACATTTTCTTTAAGTGGAATGATGCATTTGACAGTCTATTAAGATTTGTAGAATATATCAATAATACAGTTGATTTTTTTTAAAGTTTAGTTGCAGTTATAGTGAGGATAAAATATTTTATTTGGATGTAGAGGTCATTAAAGACACAATAGATTTATTTCTAATATTCATAGAAAAAATACATTTTCTAACATATATTTGCATTTTGCCAGTTGTCATCCCACCTTTCAAAAAAATAGAGAGTATCCTAAACCTTTTGTGGAAGAGAATGAGAATGAAGTCTTAAGGAAAAGATGAACTTGTGTTTATGCCCCTTTGTTAAAAGGGGCTCATTGAGGGTTGGAAATGTTGGATGTTCATGTTGGTTCTAATGTTGAAACTCTTAATAGGATCAAAGCGTTCATTCCTACTTTCGCCAATGACACAGCAGTCATTAACAAAATTATTTGTAAGAAATGGAGTATTTTTTCATTAGATCATGCTTTTTAAATAGAGTGGGTACAAAACCTAACATTGTATACAGAAAACATAGGTCACTGAAAGAATTATTGGAGAAGGGTCACAGTTCTTACAGAGTCACTTATAATCAAATGTTTAGATGCGAACAAGTGTACTCAGATGTTAAGTTGTCTATCTCGCCTTCATTCTTGCTGGATGGGTTCGGAGCCGACCTCGGCTCCGACTCGGCCACTCTAAAGCTCGAGAGTTGGTTCCACCGGCTCGAGGCTCCCCTTATATCCCACAATGCTAGGCGATAGTTACCTCAGATCTCGTTTGCCGCTACAGCTTCGAGGTTGGTTATTCTACCGGTTCCTGGTGAGTTTTAGCTTTTTCTATAAAAAGTTACTCTTTTTACCCCTTTTTTAGTTTAATTATTCTTAAATTAGTGCAGTTCATTGAACTTTATCCCCGAACCTAATTTTTCCCATTTCTTGTTTAAAGAACTTTTAGTTCTTCCCTTGGGCCTTAGGCCTTCCCTTCCCTAGGGAGTGTTTGTGTAGTGTTCTACTGCTTATTGTACTTTATTTTTAGTAATTTTACTAAACTTTGTAATTTTGACAGGGTATAACTGGTGTGTTTGTGTGTGTGTTTGTGTTCACCAGTTAGGCTATGTCTAAAGAAGCAAAGGTCTCCGGATTCAAGAAGTGTGATGCGTGCTGTCAGAAAATGTCTCTGACAGACGCTCACACTTCTTGTGTCTATTGTCTGGGGCCTTTGCACCTGCAGGACTCCTGTGCTGTCTGCCATGGCTTCAGCCCCAGGGTCCTGCAGGAAAGAAAAAACAAGCTTATATTGAGAGGCTTGTTGAAGCCTGAGGATTCCCTGTCTGTCTCAACAGGGAAGCCCTCCAAGGCATCGAGGTCTTCGGCTCCGGCTTCTGAGCCGAGACCTCAGGTTGTTCAACCTTTGCCTTTATCGGCTCCGGCTGGAGCCGATAAGACTCAGTCCACAGTTTCTGTGGCTTCCTGCTCCGGCCGGAGCCGAGGTTATCGAGTACCGTGTCGGCTCCGACAAGATCTTGAGCCGACAACCAGAAAGAGGTCTAGGTCACCTTCTCTTGGCTCCGTTCATTCGGCTCCAGGATCTCCCCTGCTGTCTGAACGGAGCCAGAGGTCTCATTCCTCTAGGTCATCGAGGCTATCCGATCATGACCTTCAGAGGGTGGTGAGTCGACTACTCAAGTCTGAGGCACTAGCCCAGATGCTTCAGAGCCCGACTCATCAGTCGGTGCCTGCCCCGGTCCATCAACTCTTTCCTCCTTCGACTCTCTTGAGTTCGGAGCCGGGTCGTGTCGGAACCGAGACTGTGGTCACCTCGGAGCCGAGACAATTGTCTTCGGCTCCGTCGTCGGCTCCGTTTTCTTCCATGGAGGAATCTCGGTGCCGGACTTCCCTCGTCGGCTCCGGGGTGAGTGGCATCGGACCCTTGTCCGACCCCTCTCCCTCTCGGTGCTTGGCGCTGGTGAGTTCGGCTCCGACATCGGCCTCGGAGCCATTACTGTCGGTGCCGAGGGGGTCCTTAGCTCCTCGGGCGGGACCTCTGGCTCTGCCTGACAGGGGTGCTTTCGAGGTCATGCGGAGTGTGTTAGAGCCTGGCTCTACTCCACAGTCGGCTCCGTCAGCCCCTCCTCTATGCTGCCTCAGGGTAAGTCGACTCACTCCCTCATCCCGGACCGCAGAGAGCCAACTTCTCAGGAGCTCCTTTGAGGATTTCATCCTCTTCCGAGGCCTCTCCTGATTTGGCAGAAGAGCCCCCTCGGAAGAGGAAGTGCAAGAGGAAGCACGTTGACTCACCTGAGTCTATCACGTCGGACACAGATCTGGATGATTCTGAGGGTTCCCCGTTCCCCTTCTGAAGATGTCTCATTTGCAGACATTCTGGAGATCCTTAAACAGAGGGGAAATTGGCCAGCCCTCAACCCTTCGGAGGACGAATCTGTGTATCTTGAGGCGTTTGGCTCGTCCTTCCACCTCCTGGGTGTACGCCCCCTTCGACCCCCTCATGCAGGTGGTTGCTAAAAAGGCATGGACGGCTCCTGATTCAGTGGACCCCACTCCCAGGAGACCCTCCAAATTCATCACAGCTCCATCAGACAAGGAATTTTTATCAAAAGGAGTCTCTGTTGATGCTATGGTGGTAGCTGCCGCCACAAAGAAGGAACTGGCTGATCCTTCAGTGCCTGTCCATCCACCTAACAAGGAATCTAGGTCCATGGATAGGTACGGGAAGCGGATGTTCTCCTCAGCGACATTTACTATGCGTTCGCTGAATTACCTGTGCCATTTCACTCGTCTTCAAAGGGACTTGGTCAAAGAAGCGAGTGAAATGCTGAAGGACCCTACAGCTACGGGTTTCCAAGAGAAAATGAACACGCAGCTGGCTATCCTTAATTCTATTTCCAACTCCTCCATGCGCCTCCTCTCTTATGCGGCCGATGGAGCGAGCAGAGCCGCAGGGACAGGGGTAGCCTTACGTAGGCACGCCTGGATGCGGCTATGCAATTTTGCGGAACCTTTCAAGACGTCTTTCACGAACTCCCTTTTGATGGATCATCTCTGTTTGGTCCACAAGTGAAAGAAACCCTGACTAGGTGCGAGACTGATGGCAAGACCCTTTCTGCCGTCGGAGTCCGTTTTTCTACTCCTTCTAGGCCTTACCCCAAAGGCCAGAAGGGGGGAAAGATGTGGTACCGTAAACAATCTCAAGGTACTTCGCCTGTCGCTCAGAGTCGGTTCCCGCCAGAGGCAGAGGGGAACAACAATGGTAGACGTCGCCCTAGAGGCAGAGGGGGTCCGCAGAACCAGGGCAATCGAGAAACGTCTTCCGATAAGCCCTTTCAGCATCCCTGAGGTGTTGCCCGACTGCCCATCTTTGGAGGCAGTCGGGGGAAGATTGTCACTGTACCCAGAAGCCTGGCTATCCTTGACACAAGACAAATGGGTACAGTCCATCATTTCCGAAGGTTATTCTATTCCCTTTCTTCGTTTTCCAAATCAGTCAAAAAAATCCCTTCCAGATGTTCCACCCGCTCAAAGGGATATAGCAGCTTTGGAAATTTCAAAACTGCTTGCAAAAAGAGCTATTCAGCCAGTGCCAGCAGACCAACTAGGATCCGGAATCTACTCAAGATTCTTTTTAGTTCCAAAGAAAACAGGGGACTGGAGACCAATTTTGGATCTCAGTATCTTGAACAGATCGGTCAAGAAAACAAGATTTCGGATGGTCACGCTGCAATCCATTCTTCCCCTATTGGGAAAAGGAAACTGGATGTGCTCTATAGACCTTCAGGACGCGTACTATCACATAAAAATGAACAGACGCTCCAGAAGATTCCTCCGCTTCAGGCTGGGAACCAGTCATTTTCAGTTCAGGGCCCTGCCCTTTGGTCTCACCACTGCCCCCCGGGTGTTTACCAAATGCATGGCAGTGGTAGCTTCTCACCTGAGACGACAAGGATTCCAGGTGTTTCCATATTTGGACGACTGGCTCCTCACAGCTCCCACCAAGCATCTCCTTCTGATGGCCAGAGATTACACTTTTCGCGTCTGTCAAAACTGGGTATCTCAATAAATTGCGAAAAGTCTGTGATGTCGCCTTGTCGCACTATTACCTACATAGGCGCAAATTTAGATACTGTAAACATGTCTGCAACACTAACGAACCAAAGGATATCAGACATTCAAAATTGGTATCACTACTTCTCAACAACAACAGAGCCAAAGCCAGGTTAGTTCTAAAGGTGTTGGGAATCATGGCAGCGCCATACCTCTCCTTCCATTGGCCAGATACCACATGCGGATCCTTCAGTGGATGCTTTTTCTCAATGGTCATACCAGGAACTTCCAATGTCTCACACCATTATGATCACGCAAGCATGCAAAAGCATCTCATGTGGTGGATGTCTTCCCCCCAGCTCCTGTTGGGGAGACCATTTGTTCCACCTCCTCCGGTTGCTACTCTGACAACGGATGCCTCCCTGATCGGGTGGGGGCATTATCAGGGCAGGACAGTCCAGGGCACATGGCAACCAAGCGAATGCCACTTGCACATAAATGTTCTGGAGATGAGAGCAGTGCTTTTAGCGTTGCAAGCCCTTCAAGACTCTCTTCCCTTGGGAATGATTGCAATCCAGACAGACAATATGTCTGTAGTGTGGTACATCAACAAACAAGGCGGAACCAGATCATACCCCCTGTGTCGAGAAGCACTCAGACTGTGGCAATGGGCGATTTCTTCTCAGCGTTTTCTGATAGCAACGCACATCCCCGGGAAGTCCAATCACATTGCGGACAAGTTGAGCAGAGCTATTCTCATGCCTCACGAGTGGTCTCTGAAAGACTCTATAGTGAGAGAGATATTTCTCAAGTGGGGTCAGCCTTGCTGCGATCTTTTTGCTACTCCCCAAAACAGCAAGTGCAGAGAATACTTCACTCTATTCCCTTTACCAGGCCAACCCAGCAGGGACGCTAGTCCAAGTTTGGCCCCGGGACTTCTGTATGCATTTCCTCCTTTCCCACTGATCTCTCAAGTAATACAGAAAGCTATCGCTCAGAAGGCCTCATTGATCCTCATTGCTCCTTACTGGCCTCGGCAAGTGTGGTTCCCCTTTCTGCATCAATTTCTCTTGGAGCGACCGTGGAGTCTGGACCTAGTTCCAGATCTTTTGACCCATCAGTCGGGTCAGTTTCATCGCTCCCTCCCCTCTCTGAACCTCACTGCTTGGTTCCTCCACTTCCAACCGTAGCCAGGCTTCCTCAATTATCTCACTCTGTTAGAGATATTTTGATAGCTTCCCATAAATCTTCCACTTGGAAGATTTATTTGAGTAAGTGGAAACGCTTTTCATATTGGGCACAAGGAAAGGACATAGATCCTTTCACCGCTTCCATCCAACTAGTCCTTGATTTTCTTGCTGAACTCTTCCATGCAGGTTCATCTCCATCTACTCTTAAGGTTCAATTGGCAGCTATTTCTAATTTCCATGTGGGTATTTCTGAATCTGCCCTAATGTCCCACAAACTTTGCAAAGCCTTTTTGAAAGGAGTTTTTCTTCTCAGACCTCCTGTAAGAAATCCTCCTTCTCCTTGGGACCTAAATTTAGTTCTTGCTTCTTTGATTCTTTCCCCGTTCGAACCTGCAGCTTCATGTTCCTTAAAATTATTATCATGGAAAACTCTCTTTCTGGTGGCTATCACATCAGCTAGAAGAATTTCAGAACTTCAAGCACTCAGTTGTCGTTCTCCTTACCTTGTGTTCCATAAGGACAGAGTTTCCTTACGAACTAACCCGTCCTTTTGCCTAAGGTGGTTTCAACATCAAATCTAAACCAATGCATTGACCTCCTGTCTTTTTCCGGAGTATTCAAATAGGTCTGAACAAAAATTACACTGTCTGGATGTTCATCGTCAATTAAGGTACTACTTGGACAGGACGAAACAATTCAGAAAATCTGATCAGCTGTTTGTCTCCTATGCGGAAAGCAGAAAGGGACTTCCAGTTTCAAAGGTATCTTTATCCAGATGGCTAACATCTCTGATTACCCTTGTTTATGAGGTTAGACACCAAAAACTGCCTAATAAGCCTAAAGCCCATTCCACCAGAGCTTTGGCTACTTCTCTAGCCTTCCAAGACAGACTGCCTATTGACACCATTTGTGCAGCAGCTACTTGGGCTACTCCTCACACTTTTGTTTCCCATTATAAGTTGGATTTAGCTTCTAGGCATAGAGCTAATTTTGGTTCCACTGTTCTCAGGAGTCTGTTCCGTTAGGCCACCGGGACAAGGTGCTAGGGGCGGTCCCATCCAGCAAGAATGAAGGCGAGATAGACAACTTAACATATAGAAGTTATGTTCTTACCATAACGTTCCATGTTAGTTGTCTTCTTCTCGCCTTCTTCTTGCCCCACCCTCCTTCCCCTGGCCTGGACAGACCTAGAGGAGTTGTGATCGTGACCTCTCTTTCTACCACCTCTTTCTTAGCTATATGCTATTATGCATATTTCTTGTTTCAGGATGTAGGTCACCCTTCTTCTTCCTGTTGTTAGAGGTGGATTCTGTTTTTTACAGTTATACTGTTTCTGTTATAAGCTGGGGTTAGCTTACAAACGAGATCTGAGGTAACTATCGCCTAGCATTGTGGGATATAAGGGGAGCCTCGAGCCGGTGGAACCAACTCTCGAGCTTTAGAGTGGCGAGTCGGGCGAGGTCGGCTCCGAACCCATCCAGCAAGAAGAAGGCGAGAAGAAGACAACTAACATGGACCGTTATGGTAAGAACATAACTTCTATTTTTCTTTTATCAAGTGCACTGATGCTTTTGAAATTAATAGCAAAAGTTTTTTTAGCTAAGGTCATTATACAGGTGATTCAAAGAGTGGTATATGTTGTCATTTCTGAGTTGTGTTCGGCATATTATGTTGGTAAGACTTCAAGAAGATTAAAAGACAGAATTTATGAACACAACTTAGATATTAAAAGAAGGAAGACCACAAATGCTTTATTTAGACATATGATGGAAGCAGAAGATCATTGGTTTACATTTGTGGTCTTAGAACAAATTTCAGTTGATGACTGGGGTGTTAGTGTGGATGAACAAATCACAAAACACCCAAAAGCGAACGCCACTTTGCAAATATACAAAAAGTCCCAGGTGAAGGAAACACGTTCCAATAAGAAATGCACCAAAGTAAAAACAACAATTAAGTTTATTCGAGTAGTTGACAATGGTAAGCGCTTTCACAATAACTCAATATTGCTTCATCAGACCAAGAGTAACAGCTAACATAGGTCCTTATATAACATTTCTAAGTCTCAGATTCAAAGTAACCATTCAGAAGCCAGTAAGCTTAGAATCAATTACAATTTAAAGACATAGCCAATTCATAGTCTGGGTTATATGTTCAATACATTAAATAACATAATCACTTCTAAAACGACTTCCCTAAAGCTCATTCTGCATATACATGAAGTACTATAAATATTCATTAAATACAATAACCCTTCTAGACTTCAAAGCAGGTTTCAGTGGGACGCTGTCATTCAGACTGTGGTTAATGAATGTAAGAAAGGTTTGTAATATTTATAATTGATATGCAGTTAGATTCATATATTGGTTATGACATATTGCATATGTATTTATATTTATTATGGTTTGCATTTAGATTTAAAATATTCATATTTGCATTTTTAGCTACATTTCTATGTAAATGCATGCTATTAGTTTATTTATCTTCATTTTATTTTATTGTATTTAATGAATACTTATAGTACTTCATCTATATGCAGAATGAACTTTAGTGAAGTTGTTTTAGAAGTGATTATGTTATTTAATGTTTTGAACATATAACCCAGACTATGAATTGGCTACTATGTCTTTAAATTGTAATTGATTCTAAGCTTACTGGCGTCTGAATGGTTACTTTGAATCTGAGACTTAGAAATGTTATATAAGGACCTATGTTAGCTGTTACTCTTGGTCTGATGAAGCAATACTGAGTTATTGTGAAAGCGGTTACTGTTCTCAAGTACTCGAATAAATCTAGTTGTTGTTTTTACTTTGGTGCGTTTCTTATTGGAACGTATTTCCTTCACCTGGGACTTTTTGTATACCTCTAAGTGTAAACTGAAATGGCAACTATATTTGAATGTCACTTATTAGCCAGGGTTAAATGAAACAGTATCTATAAACTCTGTTTGGTTCAGATTTGTGAAAGTTTGAGGCATTTATTGTTACTGTATTTTTATTTAGCAGTTGTTTGCACATGTACATCTTATTTCACTTAGAACATATTGCATTTTATTTTATTTTATTTTAGATTGTTCTATGTAATGTTGTGACTTCAAGTAGAATGTTTTTTGTGTGATTGATTAATTAATTAATTATTAATTAATTAATTAATTAATTAATTAATTAATTAATTAATTAGGTCACGTTCTTTAACCTATTTAAACTTGCAGTTCGGGAATGTTTAGTTCTGAAAAAGTTCCTGTTAATTGCATTGGAACAAATGTGCTTAATTTGGTATTAAAGTTTTTTTCCTGGTTTTATCCTTCGTTGGTGTCACTTCATGGATTTGTGTTTTACAGTGATGAAATCAAACCTGATAGTATGATCACAAAATGTAGAAAATTTGCAAAATGAACCAAGGTTATCCACTTATCTGTGCACCATCATTTCTCAATGAGTAGATACATCATTCAAGATAAGATGCCAAGAATAACATCTACTTTAGCTGCTCAACACATGTTCGTGGTCACTTTGGAAGGTACTGTCCTCAGCTTTGTACACTGCCACCTTCTACATCACTGAATAGTCCATAAGCAGCTGACATAACATTACTTCAATAACAAGAACATAACCGGTTGCTACTGTGTGGACAGACATCATATGGGAGCAAGCAGATGTGCTATCCTCACATGGGATCAAAGGGGATGCATGCACTGCCTGTCCAAGTGGACCCAAAGTTTATGTAGTATTAACCATCATTGCTAGCAGAATTTTTGGAGTATGACTGAGGACCCACTAGGAGTGTTTTAGGCCTAAGCTTAAGGAATTCTACACCAGTTCCTAGAATAATGCTGATGCATGTGGAGGACCATATTTAATTTCCACGAAGATAAGAGGAGCGAACCACCATTATATGCATATTCTATTCTCTTAACTAGTCTAAAGCTAAACTCCTAAAGAAATATCTGGGAAATAACTGCTAAATACTCCAGAATTAACTTTACCTCTGGCACTGACTTGGCAGTGGCAGATTGTTTTTCTTTTGCTGCCTGGTCATCCCTTGAGGTTCAACCCACTCCATTCACCCTTGCTATGCTCAGGCTCACTCTGCTCCCCTATCCTATCCCAATTCCCATACATCCCTACTTTCCCTACATTTATTTTAAACTAACCCCTCCCTCAAGTCAGGCCATCCAATAAGATCTTTCCTCCTCACACCATATCCCTACAAATCACACTACTTCTATCCACCTCCCTACAAATACCAAATCATAAAAGCAAAGCTATATTAACCCAACTGAACTAAAATGTCCAATAACAAAACTCCACACATACCAAAAAAAAACTTTTCTCTTCCAACCCACTTTACAGTAGAGACACCAACTACACTTACAATCATTCTGATAAGTCTAACACTAGTAACACATAACACAACCTATCACACCAACCTTGATGAACCCACCCCTTCCCACTCTACGTCTTACATCTACCCACAAAAAAACAAAACCTGTCAACATTTCTATATATGTCACAGACTTTCATTATACAAAATACTCCCTCACCCAAACATTCCTAGCATTTCTCAGAAATACCATAGGTTCATAGTCAAAACCTTAAAAACATTAATCAATATTGCAGCCAAACTAACTTGTAGTGGGGACATACACCCAAACCCTGGACCAAACACTAATAACAGTAGCTCAGCTTGACAAAGTAACAACTTCACTCAGTCAACATCCATTCCCCTAGAAACAAACAAAACTGATATCCTACTTTTTAAATATTAATATTAGAAACATCAACAACAAAATTCATGAGATGCATGCCAACCTCCCTCTATGCTCTGCTGACACTGTACTCCTCACCAAAACTTGGCTAACACCTACTACTTCCAATAATGAAATCCTCCCATCAGGTTACAATATCATATGTCAAGACAAGTTAGGTAAAACAGGGGGAGGCATGGCACTACTGTTTAAAAGCCACCTTTCCTTGGAATCTGTGAAGTACAAAACACCAAACTTCAACAAAACTGAAATACTACTTACTAAACTGAAGGTTAATCTCCAAACATTAGAAAATATATTGCACTGGTCCTTTAATACACTGCCTCAGGAAGCAATTATCATGGGTGACTTTAATGTAGATTGGTTAGACTGCAATTCCCAAGACCCCAAAAATTCCATCAATCTACAATTCCCAAGACCCCAAAGATTCCATCAATCTACACGGCTTCACCCAACTCATACAAAAACCCACTAGGATTAATAAACCATCCAATAAGCATACCATTCTTGATTGGTTCTTAACAAAAAGACCAGCCCTCTTTTCTCACTCTGGTTGTCTCCCAGACAGCCTCAGTGACCATTTCCCAACCTACCTACATAGACAACGAACTAACCCAACAAAACAAATTATATACCAACAAATAAGACACAAAAAACACCTTAACCTGAATGACCTCATAAATATCTTTAAACATTGTAACTAGACACCACTTAAATTATTTTCTCTGGAAGAAGCAGTACATTTTTTAATACTACCTTCCTGGCCATACTAAACTCACAAGCCCCAGCTAGGGCTATATGTGTTAAATTCAACTATGCCCCATGGCTAAGCAAAGAAAGTAGGTCTCTATTAAAATCAAGAGACAAGGCATAGGAAAAATGGCACAAAACTAAAACCCAATCTTGCATTTAAAACCTACAGGAAACTTAGAAATAAAGCAAAGCAGCAAATTAAACAAGACAAAATAAACTATTACTCTGAAATTCAAAATAAGCACAGCAAGTTCCCCCAAAAATTCTGGTATAAACAATATATTCCTACCTGGCAAAGTCTCTACCCCCCGCACCACCACTAATAACAATATAGACAGTACCACTACCCAATTCAACAAATACTTTACAGAAACTGTCTTAGCCCTAGCCAACAATCAACCCCCCTCTTCTATCAAAAATGAAATCCGTGCCAACCAATAATAAGACCACATTCTCCCTACAACCTGTATCAACAGATATAATCAAACAAATAAACAACTAAATCTCACCACACAAGCAGCAGACAACTTACCTGCTGAATTTTTAAAACTAACTGCTGAGGGTATTGCCTACCCAGTGTCCATTCTTATCAATAGATCCATAGCAGAACACCATATCCCTACCATCTGGAAAACCTCTCACATTATACCACTTCCTAAAGGAGGCACATCAACAGACTTATCTAACTACAGCCCAATCACAATTATATCACCACTGTCGAAGATACTAGAGAGAATAGTTCACAAACAAATCACTGATTACCTGCAAACTAATAAACTACTAAGCAATATTCAGCATAGCTTCCAGCCATATCACACTACTACCACTGCACTACTGTCATTTACTAATACTGTCAGTCTTCACAGAAACAACAACAGCTTCATATCCTCTATATTATTTGACCTATCAAAAGCCTTTGTTATGGTCTCACACGATAAACTTCTAAATGTCCTCTCAAAGTTAAACCTATGCAAGAGTACCCTTACCTGGGTGCCAGCAAGCAGTATGTTGGCAACAAACACTATTGCCTGTTCTCCCAGTGACCCTAGGGGTCCCACAAGGCTCAATATTAGGCTCACTGCTCTTTGCAATACTTACAAATAACCTCCATAGCTTTACCCCACAAGCCTCACTCATCCAATATGCAGATGATTCAACACTGATATGTGCTGCTACTACGATACAGGGACTTCAAACACTAACACAACAATCCTTTCTATTAGTAGAGACCTGGCTAACAAATGCCTGACTAATCCTGAACCCCCCAAAAAACAAACACATGATTTTCCAACCCAATAAAACAATTACACCCACTGCTATATTTAACATTGTTTCAGATGCTTGGTGCCAGAGCCATGGGCTCAAGCTCAATGCCAAGAAATGTATAGATGTTAAGTTGTCTATCTCGCCTTCATTCTTGCTGGATGGGTTCGGAGCCGACCTCGGCTCCGACTCGACCACTCTAAAAGCTCGAGAGTTGGTTCCACCGGCTCGAGGCTCCCCTTATATCCCACAATGCTAGGCGAGAGTTACCTCAGATCTCGTTTGCCGCTACAGCTTCGAGGTTGGTTGTTTCTACCGGTTCCTGGTGAGTACTATTTTCTAGTTGGAATTAGTCTTTAAAAACCCCTTTAATTTAATATTTTTACTTAGTTTAGAGTAGGTTAGAAAACTTTTATTCCCTACCCAAAACAATTTCCGTTTCTTTCCCCAAGAACCTTTGGTTCTTCCCTCGGGCCTATAGGCCTTTCCTCCCTAGTGGATTGTGTGTGTTTTATTATAGTTTAAAGTACTATTTCTTTTTTTATTGTATTATCTGACAGGGTATAACTAGTGTGTTTGTGTGTGTGTTTGTGTACTCCTGTTCAGACAAAATGTCTAAAGAAGCAAAGGTCTCCGGATTCAAGAAGTGTGATGCGTGCTGTCAGAAAATGTCTCTGACAGACGCTCACACTTCTTGTGTGTATTGTCTGGGGCCTTTGCACCTGCAGGACTCCAGTGCTGTGTGCCATGGCTTCAGCCCCAGGGTCCTGCAGGAAAGAAAGAATAAATTAATTCTTAGAGGCTTACTCAAGCCAGAGGATTCCCTGTCTGTTTCAACAGGGAAGCCCTCTAAGGCATCTAGGTCTTCGGCTCCGGCAACTGAGCCGAGACCTAAGGTTTCTCAACCTTTGCCTTCATCGGCTCCGGCTGGAGCCGATAAGTCTCAGTCCACAGTTTCTGTGGTCCCCTCGGCTCCGGCCGGAGCCGAGGTAATAGAAGTTCCCATGTCGGCTCCGACCAGACCTTCGGAGCCGACAACTAGGAAGAGGTCCAGGTCACCATCTCTTGGCTCCGTTCATTCGGCTCCAGGATCTCCCCTGCTGTCTGAACGGAGCCAAAGGTCTCACTCCTCTAGGTCATCGAGGCTGTCGGATCATGACCTTCAGAGGGTAGTGAGTCGACTACTTAAGTCCGAGGCACTGGCCCAGATGCTTCAGAGCCCGACTCATCAGTCGATGCCTGCCCCGGTCCACCAACATATTCCTCCTTCGACTCTCTTGAGCTCGGAGCCGGGTCGTGTCGGAACCGAGACTGTGGTTGCGTCGGAGCCGATACATTTGTCTTCGGCTCCGTCGTCGGCTCCGTTTTCTTCCTTGGAAGAATCTCGGCGCCGGACTTCCCTCGTCGGCTCCGAGGGGGTGAGTGGCATCGGACCCTTGTCCAACCCCCCTCTCCCTCTCGGGGCTTCGGCGCTGGTGAGTTCGGCTCCGACATCGGCCTCGGAGCCATCACTGTCGGTGCCAAGGGGGGGTTCTTAGCTTCTCGGAGCGGGGACCTCTGGCTCTGCCTGACAGGGGTGCATTCGAGGTCATGCGGAGTGTGTTAGAGCCTGGCTCTACTCCACAGTCGGCTCCGTCCGCCCCTCCCTCTATGGTGCCTCAGGCTAAGTCGACTCACTCCCTCATCCCGGACCGCAGAGAGCCAGCTCCTCAGGAGCCCCCTGTGGGGATTTCATCCTCTTCCGAGGCCTCTCCTGATTTGGCAGAAGAGCCCCCTTGGAAGAGGAAGTGTAAGAGGAAACACATTGACTCACCTGAGTCCATCACGTCAGACACAGATTTGGATGATTCTGAGGGTTCCCCCCGTTCCCCTTCTGAAGATGTCTCATTTGCAGACATTCTGGAGATCCTGAAACAGAGGGGAAATTGGCCAGCCCTCAACCCTTCGGAGGACGAATCTGTGTATCTTGAGGCGTTTGGCTCTCGTCCTTCCACCTCCTGGGTGTGGCCCCCTTCGACCCCCTCATGCAGGTGGTTGCTAAGAAGGCATGGACGGCTCCTGATTCAGTGGACCCCACTCCCAGGAGACCCTCTAAGTTCATAACAGCTCCAGCAGACAAACAATTTTTAACAAAAGGAGTTTCTGTGGATGCTATGGTGGTAGCTGCTGCCACAAAGAAGGAACTAGCTGATCCTTCAGTACCTGTCCATCCACCTAACAAGGAATCTAGGTCTATGGATAGGTACGGGAAGCGGATGTTCTCCTCAGCGACATTTACCATGCATTCGCTGAATTACCTGTGCCATTTCACTCGTCTTCAAAGGGACTTGCTCAAAGAAGCGAGTGAAATGTTAAAGGATCCTACAGTTGCGGGTTTCCAAGACAAGATGAACACGCAGCTGGCTACCCTTAATTCCATAACCAACTCCTCCATGCGCCTTCTTTCTTACGTGGCTGATGGAGCGAGCAGAGCCGCAGGGACAGGTGTAGCCTTACGTAGGCACGCCTGGATGCGGCTATGCAATTTTGCGGACCCTTTCAAGACGTCTTTCACAAACTCCCCTTTTGATGGATCATCTCTCTTTGGTCCTCAAGTGAAAGGAACCCTGACTAGGTGCGAGACTGATGGCAAGACCCTTTCTGCCGTCGGAGTCCGTTTTTCTACTCCTTCCAGGCCTTACCCCAAAGGCCAGAAGGGTGGAAAGATGTGGTTCCGTAAACAATCTCAAGGGACTTCGCCTGACGCACAGAGTCATTTTCCCACCAGAGGCAGAGGTGGGAATAACAATGGTAGACGTCGCCCTAGGGGCAGGGGGGGTCCGCAGAACCAGGGCAATCGGGAAGCCTTCCCTGACAAGCCCTTTCAGCATCCCTGAGGTGTTGCCCGACTGCCCATCTTCGGAGGCAGTCGGGGGAAGATTGTCACTGTACCTAGAAGCCTGGCTATCCCTGACTCAAGACAAATGGGTACAGTCCATCATTTCCAAAGGCTATTCTATCCCCTTTCTTCGCTTTCCAAATCAGTCAAAAAAATCCCTTCCAGATGTTCCACCCGCTCAAAGGGATCTAGCAGCTTTGGAAATTTCAAAACTGCTTGCAAAAAGAGCAATTCAGCCAGTGCCAGCAGACCAACAAGGATCCGGAATCTACTCAAGGTTCTATTTAGTTCCAAAGAAAACAGGGGACTGGAGACCGATATTGGATCTCAGTGTCTTGAACAAATCAGTCAAGAAAACAAGATTTCGGATGGTCACGCTGCAATCCATCCTTCCCCTTTTGGGCAAAGGAAACTGGATGTGCTCTATTGACCTTCAGGATGCGTACTATCACATAAAGATGAACAGACGCTCCAGAAGATTCCTCCGCTTCAGGCTGGGAACCAGTCATTTTCAGTTCAGGGCCCTGCCCTTTGGTCTCATCACTGCCCCCCGGGTGTTTACCAAATGCATGGCAGTGGTAGCTTCTCACCTGAGACGACAAGGATTCCAGGTGTTTCTGTATTTGGACGACTGGCTCCTCACAGCTCCCACCAAGCATCTCCTTCTGATGGCCAGAGATTACACTTTTCGCGTTTGTCAAAAGCTGGGTATTTCAATAAACTGCGAAAAGTCTGTTTTGTCGCCTTGTCGTACTATTACCTACATAGGCGCAAATCTAGATACAATAAACATGTCTGCAAGGTTAACACATCAAAGATATCAGACATTCACAAATTGGTATCACTCCTTCTCAACAACAACAGAATCAAAGCCAGGTTAGTTCTAAAGGTGTTGGGAATTATGGCAGCGGCCATACCTCTCCTTCCATTAGCCAGATACCACATGCGGATCCTTCAGTGGATGCTTTTTACTCAATGGTCATATCAGGAACTTCCAATGTCTCACACCATTGTGATCACGCAGGCGTGCAAAAAGCATCTCATGTGGTGGATGTCTTCCCCCCATCTCCTGTCGGGAAGACCTTTTGTTCCACCTCCTCCGGTTGCTACACTGACAACGGATGCCTCCCTGATCGGGTGGGGGGGGCATTATCAGGGCAGGACAGTCCAGGGCACATGGCAACCAAATGAATGCCACTTGCACATAAATGTTCTGGAGATGAGAGCAGTGCTTTTAGCGTTGCAAGCCCTTCAAGACTCTCTTCCCTTGGGAACAATTGCAATCCAGACAGACAATATGTCTGTAGTGTGGTACATCAACAAACAAGGCGGAACCAGATCATATCCCCTGTGTCGAGAAGCACTCAGACTGTGGCAATGGGCGATTTCTTCTCAGCGTTTTCTGATAGCAACGCACATCCCCGGGAAGTCCAATCATATTGCGGACAAGTTGAGCAGAGCTATTCTCATGCCTCACGAGTGGTCTCTGAAAGACTCTGTAGTGAGAGAAATTTTTCTCAAGTGGGGTCAGCCTTGCTGCGATCTTTTTGCTACTCCCCAAAACAGCAAGTGCAGAGAATATTTCACTCTATTCCCTTTACCAGGCCAACCCAGCAGAGACGCTCTAGTCCAAGTTTGGCCCCGTGGACTTCTGTATGCATTTCCTCCTTTCCCACTGATCTCTCAAGTAATTCAGAAAGCTATCGCTCAGAAGGCCTCATTGATCCTCATTGCTCCTTACTGGCCTCGACAAGTGTGGTTCCCCTTTCTACATCGTTTTCTCTTGGAGCGACCGTGGAATCTGGACCTAGTTCCAGATCTTTTGATCCATCAGTCGGGTCAGTTTCATCGCTCCCTCCCCTCTCTGAACCTCACTGCTTGGTTCCTCCAGTTCCAACCTTAGCCAGGCTTCCTCAATTATCTCACTCTGTTAGAGATATATTGATAGCTTCACATAAATCTTCCACTAGGAAGATTTATTTGAGTAAGTGGAAACGTTTCATATATTGGGCTCAAGGAAAGGACATAGATCCTTTCACCGCTTCCATCCAACTAGTCCTTGATTTTCTAGCTGAACTCTTCCATGCAGGTTCATCTCCCTCTACACTTAAAGTTCAATTGGCAGCTATTTCTAACTTTCATGTGGGTATTTCTGAATCTGCCCTAATGTCCCACAAACTCTGCAAAGCCTTTTTGAAAGGAGTTTTTCTTCTCAGACCTCCTATAAGAAATCCTCCTTCTCCTTGGGACCTAAATTTAGTTCTTGCTTCTTTGATTCTTCCCCCTTTCGAACCTGCAGCTTCCTGTTCCTTAAAATTGTTATCATGGAAGACTCTTTTTCTAGTAGCTATTACATCAACTAGAAGAGTTTCAGAGCTTCAAGCACTCAGTTGTCGTCCTCCTTATCTTTTGTTTCATAAGGACAGAGTATCCTTACGAACTAACCTGTCTTTTTTGCCTAAGGTGGTCTCGACATCAAATCTAAACCAAAGCATTGACCTCCCTGTCTTTTTTCCAGAGTATTCCAATAGGTCTGAACAAAAATTACATTGCCTGGATGTTCATCGTCAATTGAGGTACTACTTGGATAGAACAAAACAATTCAGAAAATCTGATCAGCTGTTTGTCTCCTATGCGGAAAGCAGAAAGGGACTTTCAGTTTCAAAGGTATCATTATCCAGATGGCTAACATCTTTGATTTCCCTGGTATATGAAATTAGACAACAAAAATTGCCTAATAAACCTAAAGCCCATTCCACCAGAGCTTTGGCTACTTCTTTAGCCTTCCAAGATAGACTGCCTATTGACACCATTTGTGCAGCGGCTACTTGGGCTACTCCTCACACTTTTATTTCTCATTATAAGTTGGATTTAGCTTCTAGGCATAGAGCTAATTTTGGTTCCACTGTTCTCAGGAGTCTGTTCCGTTAGGCCACCCGGGACAAGGTGCTAGGGACGCGGTCCCATCCAGCAAGAATGAAGGCGAGATAGACAACTTAACATATAGAAGTTATGTTCTTACCATAACGTTCCATGTTAGTTGTCTTCTTCTCGCCTTCTTCTTGCGTCCCACCCTCCTTCCCCCTGGCCTGGACAGACCTAGAGGAGTTGTGATCGTGACCTCTCTTTCTACCACCTCTTTCTTAGGCATATGCTGTTCTGCATATTTCCTGGATCAGGATGTAGGTCACCCTTCTTTCTTCCTGTTGTTAGAGGTGGACTCTGTTTACAGTTATTCTGCTACTATTATAAGCTGGGGTTAGCTTACAAACGAGATCTGAGGTAACTCTTGCCTAGCATTGTGGGATATAAGGGGAGCCTCGAGCCGGTGCAACCAACTCTCGAGCTTTTAGAGTGGCCGAGTCGGAGCCGAGGTCGGCTCCGAACCCATCCAGCAAGAAGAAGGCGAGAAGAAGACAACTAACATGGAACGTTATGGTAAGAACATAACTTCTATTTATCCCCTTTGGGAAAAAACATGTACCCGTGAATTATCACATAGGTGGCAGTACACTAAATACCGAAAGTGTGATGAGACTTATTGACACAGGTGGACAGTGGTCTCACCTTCAATAACCACATCGCCACAACAGTCAGGAAATCCTTCTATGTGGCACACCTCATCACTAATGGATTTTCATCCAGAAAAAAGGAGGTCATTGTCCCACTGTACTCATCCCTCATTAGACCCATTATAGAATACAACGCCCCCATTTGGTATGTACCTCTCAAGACATCTGCAACAACTGGAAAGGCCACAGAAATACCTCACTAAAAGAATCACAGGCCTAAAGCAGATGCCCTATGCTGACCGCCTTAAAAAACTCCAGCTATACTCTGTCGCATATTGTCTACTCCGAAGCGATCTCTGCTTAACATACAAGGCCATGTCAAACCCAGAGCTGTTAGACATGCTACACTTAAAGAAATCCCAATCCCTCAGAGCCACATGCTCCAGGGGTCTAAATCTTGTCATCACAATAAACAAAACATGCTGGAGGGATAGGTTCCTGACCCAGAGACTCCCCAGACTCTGGAATAGACTGCCCATAAATGTCAAGCAGAGCGCCTCTTTGGCCCTCTTCAAAAGGAACCTTGATGATTGGATGGGAGAAAGGAAATTCACCTCGGGGATCACGTCAGTCGCCCTGCTAGACAGGGATCCAGGGAGGTAAATAGTGTGTGAAGAAATAGCCAGGGAATTGTTATGGCTAGGCTTGTATAGGCCCTAGGGCCGATAGCCTAGTACCAACCTAAGAACCTATTAAATAACATCATTATCTCCCCCTCACCTCACACCAAACTTCTAGAAGTCAAAATTGATTTCAACATCCACATATCCCAAACAGTAAAAAAGTACATAAAAATAGGAACACTGTAGAAACAAACATTACTTCACAACAAACACTAAGGCTACCATTGCTCAATTCCACCTGATGTCTACACTGCTTTACTCATCTGTCATGCTTACAAACCTAAGAAAATCTGAACTAGCAAAATTGGAATCCTGTTGCAACAAAATTGCCAGGTATGCTACAAGCTCACCATTTAGATCACACCACTGTCTAGCACTCAAAAAACTCAACTGGCTGCAGCTCCCCCAGCTCTTTTTCCTTAACCAGTTAACTATGGCTCATAAAATCTTCTATCAACCTGATAAAACTCCAGCCCTTCAAATATTACTTCAGCCATGTTCCACTACCAGAACCCTGCGCTCCACCAACAAACACCTTATTAAGATCAATAAAACCAATAACCTAGCTGGAGAATCTCTCTTCTCAAGTTATGTAGGCAAAATATGGAATACTTTTCCACATGACATTACAATTACTCCAGCCCTGTCTCAATTTAAAAAAAAATGCTAAAAAAATCACTTTTCCAACAAATGGCTGTGCCCTTGCTCTGCTTTTGACTAAACCATCTCTCTCAGCTGATACTAATACCTCTTCTTCACAGTTACTAACACTACACTTACTATAGGACAGTTGGCTCTCACAACAAACAAGAACACTTTACCTAAAAATAAACATAAAGTCCTACCCGAAAAATGCCATCTGGCTGTATATGTCTCTTTTCTCAATGCTTGCTTACCTGCACTTTATTTCAGTCTGTTGAGTCATTATAGTATCTGTTTATAGATTCCATTCTGTATTAGCCAGGCTTTAATCTCTCTTGCTCTTTATAACTGATTAATTAGTTAACATACAGGGCCTGATTGTTTTAAACTCTATTACATGTATTACACTGTGTTGTCAATGCTAATCAAAGGTTGTTAAATTGTATGTATTATATTCTATGTGGAGCTTTTCTCCCAGGGCCTCCGCTGAAAAAGGACATCTGTCCAGTCAAACTTTCCCAGTAAACAAATGTAAAATAAAATAAATAAAATAGTACAGTTGTGTAAAATCTTACCATGACAGCAAATGTCCTTCGCTTCACTGTTGCAATATTCACTCCCTTCATCCAACCTCTCTTGTTCTGGTTTTTTGTTTTGGATTCCCTTCTGGTTAAGGGTTTCCCCCTTTTCTTCTCCATTTTTTTTTCTTCCGGATGTGCATGGTCTCCTTTGTCCAATGGAATCTGTTCTGTTCTGGCACAGTTCAGTTCTGAGTGATTGTGTACGTATGTCTCTCTTATTGTCTACGTTCTGTGTGGGGAGCAAAAGTGTGACACGGCACATACAAGATCATTAGGCTTTTGTATACTAGTCAAGCAATGGGCTACCCTGGGTGGCAGATCCCTTCTGTTTAGAATACAGCAGCAATGAAGAGAGGGACATCTATTGCTATGTTAAGATTTTAAACTATACTTTTCAGTGGGAGCATAATGACATTCCACACTCTCTAAAGAAATATAATTTATTGCAAATGGAGTTTCCTGTTCCTACGTTAATTCATCCTGTCCTTTCAGTATTGGAGAATGTTTTTGTCACAACCAGTGACTTGCCTCACAGTCAGCCTGCTACCCACAAGAATGCAGATATATTTATAAAATGTACTAGTTTTACAAGATTTTGTACAATAAGCCCAGACCAGACCCAGCTGCGATTGTATGGATGGACCCTCTTACTGCTAAACATCTGGCTAATACCAATCCCTTACCTTCTGACAAGGATGGAAAGGCTTTTAAATAGATTTTGAGAAAAAAGTGTATTCTTCAAAAGTTATCTTTATAAATCTCAACTGTTAATCTCGCGTTAGAGTTTATGCTTGCCCCTTTTGAGAACATGAAGTATATTATGAACTCTGTTTCCTCTTTTGAAGAAAATACTTCTTTGTCTCACCTGATTGCTTCTTGTCTGAGGTAACTACCCACTGTTTCAAGTGTGTTTTTGGTTATGCTGATGCCAATTGCAGGGTTTCTGCCAGAGGAACTATCATTAGGTGGTTTTCTTGGTCACTTACTCAAAACCTTCCAAAGGACATTAAAGCTGAAGTTTTTAATTCTGCCTTAGACAAAGAGTTAGTTTTTGAACCATCTGTTGCAGAAATCCTTAATAAGTCTGATGACAGAGGTAAGGTGATTTAAGGAATTTCTCAATTGTTTTTGGTCTCCCTTCTCCACGTTTGCTAAAGGGGTTTAATCTTGCCCCTACAACATTTTTCAAAAAGCAAAATAAGCAATCAGCGTAACTTGCTAGTAAGCAAACATTTAAAAAGAAATGACTGGGTGGTTCCAAAACTTCCATTTCTCTTTGGCAGCAGATAGTTTCAGACAGATGGGATCTGAACGTTATTCATCAGGGTTACAGATGGCAGTGGGAATGTCTCCTTTCTTTTTGTGGGAATCCCCTTCCTCTTCCATCAGGCCAAACTTCTCTTTTCTTCCTGTCCTTCAGCATCTGCTGTCTCATGGGGTGATAGAAGTGGTCCCTCTTCCTCAACTAGAAGAAGGGTTTTATTCAAGAATGTTTCTGGAGCCAAAGAAAGAAGATTCATTGAGACCAGTTCTGGATCTTTCCCTTCTAAACCTGTTTGTGATAGTGCCCAAGTTAAAAATGTTATCTCTTCATAACTTATCTATCATTTATCATTTGAGTTTTTTGGTGACATTGGAATTAAAAGAGGTATATCATCAAATTCATATAAACCCAAGTTTCAGACAGTTCTTAAGAAACTGTGTGTCTGGATCACACTATCAGTTCTCTGCATTATCCCTTGGTCTATCCACTCCTCCAAATGTTTTTGCAAAGTGCCTCCATGATAACCTACTGCAGACTGCAAGGTATTCATGTTTCCTTGATTGGATGGCTTGCTTATCTTTGCAGAGTCTATTTCAAAGTGTCAGTATCTCTTTCCTGGGTGAGAGATCCCCTCTACTGACAGAGGTTTCAGGAGGACATACAAATGTCTTGTATGAATCCTTCTAACTGTCCTGTTTTCATGGGGTGTTTCCTAGATAACTCAGTTCAGTGAACTTTTCGTCAACAGGTAAAAGTAGATCTGTACCTATATCTATTCCTGACTTTTTTCACTCAGACTACAGATTTAGAGAAGGAGGTAGCACTTCATGATTTTGGGTCTCATGGCACATGTGATTCTAATGATTCCTCTAGGAAGATTCCACATGAGTAAACTCCAATGGTACCTGAAATCTCTATGGTCCCAACATCAACATCTTCTGACATTCCAGTTTTGGGGTTTGTGAGAAGGAAGTTTTTGTTGGAGAGAGCAAATCTATCAAAATTCATGTCTCCCATTTTCCCTTCCAGCTCCAACTGAGTCTGTCATAACAGACACCTCAGACTTTGCATGGGGAGCAGTGTCTGTGGGGATAAAAGTGCAGAGTCTTTGGAATAGGAGAGACCAAAACATGTAAACATAAAAGAGATGCTGGCACTTTTAAATTCTCTCAGCTCTGTCAATCACCTAGGACCATTGCAAGTGGTTACAGACACCATTACAGTAATGTCGTACATCCACAAAAGGGTGGGGGTGGACAAGATTTTACCTTAGGTGTAGGCTAGTCATGGCACCCTGTGATATAGCTTTTTAGCACAATCTATCGCTACAGGCATCTTACATACCATCAGAGCAAAATTGTGTGGCAATCAAATTGATCAGGGCTAGGATAGACCCTCAGAAATGCAAACTGAATCAGAGAGGTCATCCAGGAATTGCTGTAACTATGGGAACACCTCAAATTGATCTCCACCTCCACTCACAACAGTCAGTTGGCAAAATTCTGGTCTAGGAATCCTTGTAAAGCATGGAAGAGAGATGCTTTTTCTCTCTTTGGACAGGAATTTTCCTGTATGCTTTTCCACTGTTTCCATTAATATCCAGGGTAATTCTGAAGACTGAGAAGGACAATCCAGAGATAATTGCAGTGACTCACATCTGGCCTAGGCAACAGTGATTCTCCCTTCTTTTAGAAATGACTAGGGTCAATTACCACAAAATTTCTTGTGCACTGGATCTACTCAACCAGGAAGAGGGGCGTTTGATATATCATGACCCCAAACAGCTGCAACTAGCTGCCTGGATGACAGGATCTTAACTTTTAAGCACCTATTTTCTGAGGATGAGTAGCAGGTATTAAAACAGGCAAGATAACCTGCTTCTAAAAATCCTATATCAGCAAATGAGAGTTATTTTCTATTTGGTGCCAAGACTTGAGGCATTTCCCTTTCAAAGGTAGTATTTCTCTGGTTTTATATTACTTGTTTGAGTTATCCTCTGTCGTGTCTTACTTCTCCTTCAAGGTTCATTTGTTGGCAATTTCAGCATGTCTATCACAAACAGAATACTCCTCTGCAAGTATGGCAAGTGCACGGCCCCAAAACACCTCAGTCAATTTAAAAATCAAAATGCCAGCACACAATCCCAATAAATCCCAATATTAGACTTTAATATAACATGTCATATAAGGCAAAAACAGGCCAGTTTTGGATGAAAAAATACAAAGCCTTCCTCAGTGTGTAGCATAAACCAAATAAATCCATACCCTTTTAAAACAACATACTCTGAACAAGAATCCTGCTGATTGGTTGGCTATAAATGTTCATTCAGGCCAGGTGGAAATAAACCACCCAACTTGATAATCCACTTCTTTTCTTTGTTATTAAGTATAGTGTGCCAACCAGATTTAGTGACCCTATCTCCAATAATTTTATCGATGATGGTGAATCCAAAATTGGCAGTGGTGTGTACCTGGGAATGTTTATATAAGGCATTAGTTAGTCTTTTCTGCCTGATATCACTAATGTGCTCAGATATACATATCCTAACTGGTTGAGAAGTTTGCCCTATGTAAAAAGCTGAACAGGAGCAGGTGGCAAGATAGATGACCCAATCTGTACCACAATTTGCCAGGAATTTAATATCAAATACCGTTCCGGTATTTTTGACCAAATTTCAGCAACCGAGAGGACACAAAATGGTATGGACACTAACACATAGATGTGTAGATTGCATAAACAACCTATATTATAAAGAAAAATTTGGCATAAGGGGACATAGCGGTGCAGGTTTTGTTGGACTAATAGGCTGAAGAACCTGGCTTAAGGTTTTTTGATAATGCAAGTGCAATGATGGTTCTCCTTATTGATTTGGTTTATTACTAGCAAATGGTTTGCTTAGAATATATAGAGTAATGTAGCATTGCATGTACATGATCAAGTTCAGAACTGCAGCCTATGTTATCAGGAATTTTGTCACTGGGTTTATCATATGCATTGGCTATTATAGTCCCCACTTTTTGATTTTAATTTGGGAATTGTCAGACCTTATGCAAAAATGTATTTGAATTTTGAAAAAAAAAATTTTCTTTATAATATAGCTTGTTTATGCAATCTACACATCTATGTGTTAGTGTCCCATACCATTTTGTGTCCTCTAGATTGCTGATATTTGGTCATTGTGTAATTTGGTTTTGGTTTTATTATCAGTATTTTTACACTTACTGATTATAACCATATTCATATTAAGGGCAGAATTATTACTTCTGTTTCATCTTTCATATACAGGCCAGAACTGATAAGTTTGATTGGTTATAACCAGGATCATGGATCTCAATTAGTTATAAATAAGGCTATCAGTTGATAAGGATGACCTAGCGACATTCAGGTTGGGACCCAGGTGTACCACAAATACAACAGCTGATATGCAAGAGTCAGAAAATACATCTTCAGTTATTTTCCAAAGGCTAACTAAGAGTATGAAATCACTAAGAACTAATGTCTGGCATCTCAGACTTTTTAAGGAATACCAAGCAAAGGGGATTTCCTCTAGAGGGCTCAGGGTACATATCCAGTCACTTGTGGTACACATAGATGACGATTTAGCTGAACAATGGGCTTTAGCTCAACAAAAGGCCTCCATGAGCTTTGTTGATGTGCTTACAGCATATTATGATCAGTCCATTGACTCATGCATTACAGAGGTGTCCACTATATGTGATGAAACCAAAAACTTTGAGGGCCAGCCATGTTATACTTCTTGCTTACATCAGTTGAGCCAAGAATTGCTAACTTTGGAACAGCAGCTAAAGGACAGGAAGATGTAAACATTTTTATAGGGACAAGGGTGATTACAAAAGAGGGAAACCCTTTGACATAAATAAAAATGTAACATTTGGCAATCTGGGCAGCAAGCCGTCCAAGAGGAAAAGACCTAGGTCCATTCTTAAAAAATCCAAAAACTCATACAGTGGGACATCAGGTAAGGATTCGTCCTCTGTCACAGAGTCTGACATACAATATACCATGGTCTTTCCAGCCTCTAAACGTAGGAATTCTGATGACCCTTTAGGGGTAGGACACATAGGGGAGCGAGTAAGCACAATTAAGGTCAGCAGTATAGAGACATTACTCGGAATCATGACACAGAAGTAAATATAACTGTGAATGTGCTTACCATTTCATCCACATCTCTATCACCAATTGAAATGCAATTGCTAAATAAAGTGTTAAACTTTGTACTTGGTTTCTTCATTTCTGAAGACTCAATTGCACAAGCATTTTGTCATTTATTAAATCTGTGATTACATTTTGCTTCATCACCAATTGATGTGGATGACCACAAATTCAGGTTTCACAAATCTACTTTCATGCCGCCAATGCATCATAATGTTCACATGTTTCAAAACAGTGTTCTCAAAGATCTACATTTTCATTTTCGGGAATCCGTGATAATGTCTAATAATCTCTCAAAGATTGAACAACAGCTAATCTTGGATTTACAGCACAACGAGAATTTGATTATCCTACCAGCTGACAAGAGTGGGGCGATAGTTGTTATGAATTGGGTTAAGTATGATGCTGAAGCCCAAAAACAGTTGAATGATGGGCATTATTACATGTATATGCTTTTGGATCCCGGCCCTAGATTTAAACAACAAATAGATCAATTTCTCCTGTCAGCCAAAGAAGAAGGCATTATCACAGATTCAGTATTGCATAATCTAACTGTGCCCGATCTCAGGAATCAATACTTATATCTACTTCCAAAAATACACAAAAATTTACATGATCCTCTGGGCAGACCCATTGTATCTGGGCATGAGTACATTACAGAACCGCTGTCACACTTTTTGATAAATATCTTAAACCCTTACTGAAATGGGTCAGGGCCCACATTCAGGATACTACTGAGTTTTTACAGATTATTTTGGACATGCAACTTGAGTCTGGATGGCTGTTATGTACTTTGGACGTAGCAGCCTTATACACTAATATCCCCCATTGGACTGGTTTACAGGCTTTGGAATATTGGTTATATCGAGCCAAACTTTATCCACCTGGGTTCAATACCTTATTTATGTGTCTTACTGAACAGGTACTTACCAAAAATATATTTTACTGTCAAGGAAAGTGTTTCTGGCAGGTACAGGGTACTGCCATGGGAGGCTCATTTGCTCCAATTTATGTTGAAATTTTTATGGCCTTTTTAGAGGAACAACTCATTTATGATCCAACTCATAATATATATCTTGACGAAACTGACATATGGAAGCATTATCTAGATGATTGTTGGATGGCTTGGAGGGATGATGTGGGATATTTGACTGAGTTTGTGGAATATCTAAATGGTAATAAGTGGGGTATACAATTTACAGTTAGCTACCATGCAGAACAGATAGCATTTTTGGATGTTCTGGCAACCAGGAATAGGGACCATACCCTAGACACTCAGGTGTACTGCATATACTCACAATATAACTCATTATTGCATGCATCCGGCTTTCACCCTCCACATATTACACGCAATATTCCCAAATCACAATTTCTTCATATGAGATGCATTTGTTCCCAGCCAGACAGGTATGATCACTTCAAACCTGATTTGACCAACAGATTTAAGGAAAGGGGCTACAAAATTGGCAACATATTGACGGCTAGCAATTGGGCTTTCACATTTGATAGGAAGGATTTGTTGGCTTACAAAGAGAGAACACCAGTACAGTCATTCTGATATTCGGCTAGTGACCACCTTTGGACGTAACACTAATATACTTTTGGACAGTATCAACAAACATTGGAACATATTATTAGCTGATAACAGACTATCTGATTTCCTACGTGACAAATGTTTGTTTTCCTTTTGTAAAGGAAAAACTCTTGGGTTATATTTTAGTCATTACAAACAGGGATCCCCTAGAATCAGCTACAAAGGTCAACATACTTTAACAAGAGATGTTTTACAGGGTTGTGCACCATGTGGACATTGTGCTCATTGGCCATGGCTGGCCAAATCTAAACAGTTTACTAGCAAAAATACAGGAACAGTATTTGGTATTGTATACAGGTACATAGTTCATGGTTTGGAAAGTATATAATTCCTATGTATGACTCTCATGGTATGGCTTTATTGCATTTGATCTCTGTGTAATTTCATGCGTTTACTGCTTGTTTACCTTTCTTGTAAAACAGTAAAATACTATCGGAGAAAAAAACTTCTATTTTCTAAATATTGTTTGTGTTTTATCACTTTCCTCTACAGGAAAGCTGTTTAAAACTAGGAGTTTTGTGTTTTAATAGACTGTCATGAGACTATCTCGTACTTTTTAATGTGAGTGCACTTTTTTCTGTCAGATTAAAAGTTGTATAAAGCAAAGTAAATGAAAAATAAATGAAACATTTTTTTTTCTGTGGAGAAAATGTGTTTATTTTACTTTTAGGGGGTGGTGGCAAAGTGTTTTAAAGTGCTTTTTACTGTGTTTTTCTGTGAAAAAAGTGACTTTTAAAAACTTAGATGTTAAGTTGTCTATCTCGCCTTCATTCTTGCTGGATGGGTTCGGAGCCGACCTCGGCTCCGACTCGGCCACTCTAAAAGCTCGAGAGTTGGTTCCACCGGCTCGAGGCTCCCCTTATATCCCACAATGCTAGGCGAGAGTTACCTCAGATCTCGTTTGCCGCTACAGCTATCGAGGTGTTGGTTTTCTACCGGTTCTTGGTAAGTGACTTTTTTGTGTATATTAGTCTATTAAAAACCCCTTTAATTTTAATATTTTACCTATTTCCCTTAGTTTAGAGAAATTTTTATCCCCTTCTAAAAAATTCCCGTTTTTTTCCCTCAAGAACTTTAGGTTCTTCCCTTGGGCCTACAGGCCTTTTCTACTTTCCCTAGTGGAGTGTGTGCATTATTTCTTATTTTAAAACCTAGTTAGTGTTTTATTATAATTTAAACTTGACAGGGTGTAATTAGTGTGTTTGTGTGTGTGTTTGATTACACCTTTAGAAATGTCTAAGGAAGCAAAGGTCTCCGGATTCAAGAAGTGTGATGCGTGCTGTCAGAAAATGTCTCTGACAGACGCTCACACTTCTTGTGTCTACTGTCTGGGACCTTTGCACCTGCAGGACTCCTGTGCTGTGTGCCATGGCTTCAGCCCCAGGGTCCTGCAGGAAAGAAAAAATAAATTGATCTTAAGGGGCTTACTCAAGCCAGAGGATTCCCTCTCTGTTTCTATAGGGAAGCCCTCTAAGGCATCTAGGTCTTCGGCTCCGACAACTGAGCCGAGACCTAAGGTTTCTAAACCTCTGCCTACATCGGCTCCGGCTGGAGCCGATGAGTCTCAGTCCACAGTTTCTGTGGTTCCTCGGCTCGGCCGGAGCCGAGGTATTAGAAGTTCCCGTGTCGGCTCCGACCAGACCTTCGGAGCCGACAACCAGGAAGAGGTCCAGGTCACCATCTCTTGGCTCCGTTCATTCGGCTCCAGGATCTCCCCTGCTGTCTGAACGGAGCCAAAGATCTCACTCCTCTAGGTCATCGAGGCTGTCGGATCATGACCTTCAGAGGGTAGTGAGTCGACTTCTTAAGTCCGAGGCACTGGCCCAGATGCTTCAGAGCCCGACTCATCAGTCGATGCCTGCCCCGGTCCATCAATATATTCCTCCTTCGACTCTCTTGAGCTCGGAGCCAGGTCGCGTCGGAACCGAGACTGTGATAGCGTCGGAGCCGATACATTTGTCTTTGGCTCCGTCGTCGGCTCCGATGTCTTCTTTGGAAGAATCTCGGCGCTGGACTTCCCTCGTCGGCTCCGAGGGGGTGAGTGGCATCGGACCCTTGTCCGACCCCCCTCTCCCTCTCGGTGCTTCGGCGCTGGTGAGTTCGGCTCCGACATCGGCCTCGGAGCCATCACTGTTGGTGCCGAGGGAGGTTCTTAGCTTCGGGCGGGGACCTCTGGCTTTGCCTGACAGGGGTGCATTCGAGGTCATGCGGAGTGTGTTAGAGCCTGGCTCTACTCCACAGTCGGCTCCGTCCGCCCCTCCCTCTACGGTGCCTCAGGTCAAGTCGACTCACTCCCTCATCCCGGACCGCAGAGAGCCAGCTCCTCAGGAACCCCTGTGGGATTTCATCCTCTTCCGAGGCCTCTCCTGATTTGGCAGAAGAGCCCCCTCGGAAGAGGAAGTGTAAGAGGAAACACATTGACTCACCTGAGTCCATCACGTCTGACACAGATTTGGATGATTCTGAGGGTTCCCCCGTTCCCCTTCTGAAGATGTCTCATTTGCAGACATACTAGAGATCCTGAAACAGAGGGGAAATTGGCCAGCCCTTAACCCTTCGGAGGATGAATCTGTGTACCTTGAGGCGTTTGGCTCTCGCCCTTCCACCTCCTGGGTGTCTCCCCCCTTTGACCCCCTCATGCAGGTGGTTGCTAAGAAGGCATGGACGGCTCCTGATTCAGTGGACCCCACTCCCAGGAGACCCTCCAAGTTCATAACGGCACCAGCAGACAAACAGTTCTTAACAAAAGGAGTTTCTGTGGATGCTATGGTGGTAGCTGCTGCCACTAAGAAGGAGCTAGCTGATCCTTCAGTACCTGTCCATCCACCTAACAAGGAATCTAGGTCCATGGACAGGTACGGAAGCGGATGTTCTCATCAGCGACATTTACCATGCGTTAAGCTGAACTACTTATGCCACTTTACTCGTCTTCAAAGGGACTTGATCAAGGAAGCGAGTGAAATGTTAAAGGACCCTACAGCTGCGGGTTTTCAAGATAAGATGAATACGCAGCTGGCTACCTTAACTCCATAACCAACTCCTCCATGCCTTCTCTTACGGCTGATGGAGCGAGTAGAGCCACAGGGACAGGTGTGGCCTTACGTAGGCATGCCTGGATGCGGCTATGTAATTTCAAGGACCCTTCAAGACATCTTTCACTAACTCCCCATTTGATGGATCATCTCTTTGGTCCTCAAGTGAAAGAAACCTTGACTAGGTGCGAAACTGATGGCAAGACCCTTTCTGCCGTCGGAGTCCGTTTTCTACTCCTTCTAGGCCTTACCCCAAAGGCCAGAAAGGTGGAAAGATGTGGTTCCGTAAACAATCTCAAGGGACTTCGCCTGACGACAGAGTTGTTTCCCGCCAGAGGCAGAGGCGGGAATAACAATGGTAGACGCGCCCTAGGGGCAGGGGGTCCGCAGAACCAGGGCAATCGGGAAGCCTTCCTGACAAGCCCTTTCAGCATCCCTGAGGTGTTGCCCGACTGCCCATCTTCGGAGGCAGTCGGGGGAAGATTGTCACTGTACCCAGAAGCCTTGCTATCCCTGACTCAAGACAAATGGGTACAGTCCATCATTTCCGAAGGCTATTCTATCCCCTTTCTTCGCATTCCAAATCAATCAAAAAGATCCCTTCCAGATGTTCCACCCGCTCAAAGGGATCTAGCGGTTTTGGAGATTTCAAAACTGCTTACAAAAAGAGCAATTCAGCCAGTTCCAGCAGACCAGCAAGGATCCGGAATCTACTCAAGGTTCTTTTTAGTTCCAAAGAAAACAGGGGACTGGAGACCAATTTTGGATCTCAGTATCTTGAACAGATCAGTCAAGAAAACAAGATTTCGGATGGTCACGCTACAATCCATCCTTCCCGTTTTGGGCAAAGGAAACTGGATGTGCTCTATAGACCTTCAGGATGCGTACTATCACATAAAATGAACAGACGCCCAGAAGATTCCTCCGCTTCAGGCTGGGAACCAGTCATTTTCAGTTCAGGGCCCTCCCCTTTGCTCTCACCACTGCCCTGCGGGTGTTTACCAAATGCATGGCAGTGGTAGCTTCTCACCTGAGACGACAAGGATTCCAGGTGTTTCCATATTTGGACGACTGGCTCCTCACAGCTCCCACCAAGCATCTCCTTCTGATGGCCAGGGATTACACTTTTCGCATTTGTCAGAAGTTAGGCATTTCAATAAATTGCGAAAAGTCTGTTTTGTCGCCTTGTCGTACTATTACTTTCATAGGCAAATCTAGACACAGTAGACATGTCTGAGACTAACACATCAGAGAATAACAGACATTCACAAACTGGTCTCACTCCTTTTCAACAACAACAGAATCAAAGCCAGATTAGTTCTGAAAGTGTTGGGAATTATGGCGGCGGCCATACCCCTGCTTCCATTAGCCAGATTCCATATGCGGATCCTTCAATGGATGCTCTTTACTCAATGGTCATACCAGGAACTTCCAATGTCTCACACCATTATGATCACATGGCGTGCAAAAATCATCTCATGTGGTGGATGTCTTCCCCTCAGCTCTTGTTGGGAAGACCCTTTGTTCCACCCCCTCCGGTTGCTACTCTGACAACGGATGCCTCCCTGATCGGGTGGGGGCATTATCAGGGCAGGACGGTCCAGGGCACATGGCAACCAAGCGAATGCCACTTGCACATAAATGTTCTGGAGATGAGAGCAGTGCTTTTAGCGTTGCAAGTCCTTCAAGACTCTCTTCCCTTGGGAACGATTGCAATCCAGGCAGACAATATGTCTGTAGTGTGGTACATCAACAAACAAGGCGGAACCAGGTCATACCCCTGTGTCGAGAAGCACTCAGACTGTGGCAATGGGCGATTTCTTCTCAGCGGTTTCTGATAGCAACGCACATCCCGGAAGTCCAATCAAATTGCGGACAAGTTGAGCAGAGCAATCCTCATGCCTCACGAGTGGTCTCTGAAAGATTCTGTGGTGAGAGAAATTTTCCTCAAGTGGGGTCAGCCTTGCTGCGATCTTTTTGCTACTCCCCAAAACAGCAAGTGCAGAGAATATTTCACTCTATTCCCTTTACCAGGCCAACCCAGCAGAGACGCTCTAGTCCAAGTTTGGCCCGGGGACTTCTGTATGCATTTCCTCCTTCCCACTAATCTCTCAAGTGATACAGAAAGCTATCGCTCAGAAGGCCTCATTGATCCTCATTGCTCCTTACTGGCCTCGACAGGTATGGTTCCCCTTTCTACATCAATTTCTTTTGAGCGACCGTGGAATCTGGACCTAGTTCCAGATCTTTTGATCCATCAGTCGGGTCAGCTTCATCACTCCCTCCCTCTCTGAACCTCACTGCTTGGTTCCTCCAGTTCCAACCTTAGCCAGGCTTCCTCAATTATCTCACTCTGTTCGAGATATTTTGATAGCTTCCCATAAATCTTCCACTAGGAAGATTTATTTGAGTAAGTGGAAACGCTTCACATATTGGGCTCAAGAAAAGGACATAGATCCTTTCACTGCTTCCATCCAATTAGTCCTTGATTTTCTAGCTGAACTCTTCCATGCAGGTTCATCTCCCTCTACTCTTAAAGTTCAATTGGCAGCTATTTCTAACTTTCATGTGGGTATTTCTGAATCTACCTTAATGTCCCACAAGCTTTGCAAAGCCTTTTTGAAAGGAGTTTTTCTTCTCAGACCTCCTATAAGAAATCCTCCTTCTCCTTGGGACCTAAATTTAGTACTTGCTTCTTTGATTCTTCCCCCTTTCGAACCTGCAGTCTCCTGTTCTTTAAAATTGCTATCATGGAAGACTCTTTTTCTGGTAGCTATTACTTCAGCTAGAAGAGTTTCAGAGCTTCAAGCACTCAGCTGTCGACCTCCTTATCTTTTGTTTCATAAGGACAGAGTATCCTTACGAACTAACCCTTCCTTTTTGCCTAAGGTGGTCTCGACATCAAATCTAAACCAAAGCATTGACCTCCTTGTCTTTTTTCCAGAATATTCCAATAGGTCTGAACAAAAATTACACTGCCTGGATGTTCATCGTCAATTGAGGTACTACTTGGATAGAACAAAACAATTCAGAAAATCTGATCAGCTGTTTGTCTCCTATGCGGAAAGCAGAAAGGGACTTTCAGTTTCAAAGGTATCATTATCCAGATGGCTAACATCTTTGATTTCCCTTGTATATGAAATTAGACACCAAAAATTGCCTAATAAACCTAAAGCCCATTCCACCAGGGCTTTGGCTACTTCTTTAGCCTTCCAAGACAGACTGCCTATTGACACCATTTGTGCAGCGGCTACTTGGGCTACTCCTCACACTTTTATTTCTCATTATAAGTTGGATTTAGCTTCTAGGCATAGAGCTAATTTTGGTTCCACTGTTCTCAGGAGTCTGTTCCGTTAGGCCACCCGGGACAAGGTGCTAGGGACGCGGTCCCATCCAGCAAGAATGAAGGCGAGATAGACAACTTAACATATAGAAGTTATGTTCTTACCATAACGTTCCATGTTAGTTGTCTTCTTCTCGCCTTCTTCTTGCGTCCCACCCTTTTTCCCCCGGGCCTGGACAGACCTAGAGGAGTTCTGATTGTGACCTCTCTTTCTACCACCTCTTTCTTAGGCATATGCTATTGTGCATATTTCCCGGTTCAGGATGTAGGCCACCCTTCTTTCTTCCTGTTGTTAGAGGTGGACTCTGTTTTAGAGTTATTCTTTTACTTTTATAAGCTGGGGTTAGCTTACAAACGAGATCTGAGGTAACTCTCGCCTAGCATTGTGGGATATAAGGGGAGCCTCGAGCCAGTGGAACCAACTCTCGAGCTTTTAGAGTGGCCGAGTCGGAGCCGAGGTCGGCTCCGAACCCATCCAGCAAGAAGAAGGCGAGAAGAAGACAACTAACATGGAACGTTATGGTAAGAACATAACTTCTATTTTTTACTGGCATTTGCTGCCTGTCTCCCTGGGAAAGAAAGAGGCACCATTTCTGCCTGACTATGGAGCAAACTACAGATGTTATGTTGTCCTCTCTCACCTTCATTCATTGCTGGTTGGGTTCGGAGCTGAGGATCAGTTCTGACTTGGCCTTATTCAAAAGCCTGAGAACTTCCACCGGCTTGTGGCTAAACCTTATCCCATTATGCTCAGGGAAGATTACCCAGATCTCATTTGCCTCTAAACAAGATCGGGTGACTTCCATGCAGGTTCTGGCTAAGTAGAATATTTTTTTCTATATTGTTGAGAATTTTTCTTACAACTTTTTCACCTTTAGAGTTTTAGTTGTGTTTCCCTAGTTTCGTACTGTTTGTTGGATTCTTGTGTTGGCCGTCGTTAGTTTCTCTGGGCCTGTTTTGAACCTCCCTATCCTGGCTTCCAAGCTCGCTTAAGTTAGAGAGTTTGCTGAATTCCCCTTTTTACAGGGTAGTTCGTTTAAGTTAGAGGGCTCCCTGTGGCCCATTTAACTTAGAGGGCCATCCCCTTTTTTCCTTTCTATCTAACCCTTTGTTGTATGCTAGTCGGAGTAGTTTGTTTTTATTTAGAAACTACTCGACCTGTCTTAGTTAGTATCTTTACTGTTTAAAAAAAAAAGTTGTTCTCAAATTCTGTTTCTGGTTGTTTACTTAGTGATTGTATGAAAAATGTCAAAGGACCCTAAAGAGTCAAAGCCTTCGGGTTTCAAAAAATGTGACAAGTGCAGTCAAAAGATGTCATTGATGGATGGGCATGCCCATTGATGGATGGGCATACCCAGTTTGGGTGCTCTTCACTTGCAAGAGTCTTGTTAGTTCTGTCATGCTTTTAGTTCCAGAGTCTTGATGGAATGGAAAAATAAGTTGTCAGAGGCCTGTTAAAAACCCCCTTTAGAGAGGCTTCAGAAGGGACTCAGAGCACCTCCAAATCCAGTGATAAATCCCCTTCTTCAAAATCTGAGAAGTTGGGAAAATGGACTTCGTCTTCTACTCCATCCTCAGAGCCAATGAGAAAAATGGCTAAAGAATCTACTTCGAAACCAAGGACTCGCAGTTCCGGGAAATCTCCCTCTTCTGCTCCAGTTGTAATTTCGGAGCCAATAGAGTTCCATTTTCAGAGCAGTCCCCTGTATTGGAACCAGTATCCCCCTATTTGACATCTCCACTACTGCAGACAGTGAGGTCTCGAACCCTGTCCTCCCGATTCTCCAGGAGCTTATCAGATGATGATGTGGAGCGGGTGGTGATGAGACTCTTACAGATGCTGGCACTGGCCAAAATTCTGTTGACTTAGACACAGAGAGATCCAGAGCTGACAAAGACCACTTCCCCTTCTTCGATTCCTCACCCAACCCTATCTGGAGTATTGGAGCCGGAGTGCTTGGATCCAATAGCAGTGGAACCGTCGATGCTGAGACCTGCTCCAAGATCATCGGGTCCAACTACTGCATCGACTTCCTCGGTTCCATCGGAATTTGAGGAGTCTAGGAGTCGATGGTCTCCTGTCAGGTTCGGTGAGGGGAGTCAGATCGGACAACTGTCTGACCCAATTCTACCTCTCAGGGCTTCGGTGTGGGTGAGCTCAGCTTCTACATTGGCTTTAGAGCCAACTGCTGTGCTTTGGGGTGAGTCTTCTGCTTCCTTGGAACTGGGAATTTCCTCAGAGTGGAGTGTGGGGGGGCTTTTGAGCTGATGGAGAGAGAGCTGTCACCTTAGACTGCTCTGCTCTCTGGTCCAAGTACTCTTCCCCCAAAGGTGCCAGTGTCGGTCTCAGCTCCGTCACTCCCACCCAAGTGCAGAGACCCAACACCCCAGGATGCCCCACTGGGGGAACCTATCTCTTCCAAAACCTCTCCAGAGTACCCCTCTGAGGAGGTCCCTCGGAGGAGTCTGTCACCTCAGACACAGACCTCAATGAGTCAGAAGGGTCCCCATGGTCATCCTCTGAGGATGTCTCCTTTGCAGGCATCCTAGAGATCCTTAAACAGAGAGGTGGCTGGAAACCCATTAACCATTCTGAGGATGAATCGGTGTACCTGGAGGCTTTCAGGTCTCACACTTCCACCTCTTGGGTGTCTCCACCTTTCGACCAGTTAATGAACCTGATTAGTCGGAAGGTGTGGAGCTCTCAGGATTCAGTGGAATCTGTTCCTGGGACACCAAATAAATTCATCATGGTGCCTTCAAAAAAGGAGTTCCTTAGCAAGTGTGTCCCAGTAGATGTTATGTTGGCGGTGGCGGCCACAAAGAAGGAATTGTCAGAGACTTCCTCATCTGTTTATCCACCAAAGAGTCTCGAACAATGGACAAATATGGAAAGCATATGTTTTCTTCAGCGGCTTTTGCTGTTATATCACTGAATTACGTGACCCATTTCACTAGGCTCCAGAGGGGATCTCCTGAAGGAGCTAGGAGATGCTGTTTAAGGTACTGTAGCTGCAGGGGTTTTGGATAAGGTTTCCTCCCAGCTGTCTACCTTAAACTCTGTGGTAAACTCTTCCATGTGACTTATTTCCTACGCAGCCGATGGAGCGAGTAGGGCAGTGGGTACAGGAATTTCCTTAAGGAGACATTCCTGGATGTGCTTGTGCAACTTCACAGAACCATTCAAGTCTTCCTTTATTAACTCCCCTTTTGATGGCTCATCCTTGTTCAGGCCCAAAGTGAAAGAGAACTTAACCAGGTGCGAGCAGGAGGGAAAGACTCTACCATTGAAGTCTGTTTCTTCCTGCCTACTAGACCTTATCCCAAAGGTCAGAAGGGCAGAAAAATGTGGTTCTGTAATTCCCAAAGAGCTTTCCTGGATGCATGTGGTGATTCTTCCCCCAGGGGCAGAGGGGGAAGTATCAGTGGAAGATGCTGACCATGTGGCAGAGAGGGCCCGCAGAACCAGGGTGGCAGGGATTCTTCCCTTGGAAAACCCTTTCAATACTCCTGAGAGGAGGCACGTCTGTCCATCTCTGGAGGCAGTCAGGGGTTGCTTGTCATTGTAACCAAACGCCTGGCTAGAAATAACAAAAGACAAATGGATACAAACAATAATATCCAGAGGTTATTACATCCCCTTTTCCTCTCCCCCCATTGGAAAAACAACTAGTCCCAGATGTTCCACCCAGTCAAAGGGATTACGCAACTCTAGAGGTACAAAAGTTGCAATAAAAGAGTCATCCAAACTGTCCCTGCAGATTAGATTGAATCCGGAACTTACTCAAGGTTCTTTTTAGTTCCAAAAAAAAAACAGGGGACTGGTGGCCCATTCTGGATCTCAGCAGGCTAAACAAGTCTGTCAAGAAATCAAAGTTCCAGATGGTAACACTGCAGTCGATACTCCCCTTTCTGGGGAAAGATGATTGGATGTGCTCTGTAGATCTTCAGGATGCGTACTACCACATAAAAATGGACAGGTGATCCAGGAGACTTTTACGCTTTTGGCTAGGAGCCAGTCAACACCAGTTTTGAGCTCTGCCCTTTGGTCTCACTACAGCCCCTAGAGTGTTCACCAAATGCATGGCAGTAGTTACAGCTCACTTGAGGACTCTAGGATTCTGAGTGGCTTCTAACCGCCACCACCAAGCATCTACTAACAAGAGCAAGAGACACAACCATTCATCTGTGCTCCCATCTAGGCATTACAATAAACTTCGAAAAATCTGCCTTGTTGCCATCACAGCATATCATTTTTATAGGGGCAGACCTAGACACAAGAAAAATGTTAGCCAAACTTCCCCTCAAGAGGATTCAAACCTTGCATCGTAAAATCAAAAACCTCTTAGCCAAAAAGAAAGTACAGGCGAGGATTGTTTTGAAAGTTATAGGTACCGTGGTGGCTGCAATTATCTTGGTGCCTTTAGCTCGCCTACACATGAGGATTCTTCAATGTCTACTTTTTTCCCAGTGGTCCATGCAGGATCTACCAATGTCTCACAAGATTATCATAACAGAATCCTGCGAGAACGATCTGCGTTGGTGGCTTCACTCAACTCAATTGACCTTAGGTCAATCGTTTGTGTTACCACAACCAGTAGCCATGGTGACCACGGACGCTTCCCAGCTAGGGTGGAGGGGGCATTATCTGGGAAAGACTGTCCAAGGTGTATGGGAGGAACATGAAAACCACTTTCATATAAATATCCTAGAGATGGGAGCGGTGCTTTTTGCTTTGCAGGCATTCCAGGACTCCCTTCCACTAGGAAGAATTGCGATACCCACTCCCACTGGGAACCCCTCTGTGAGGCCAAATACTGTTCGTACTTGAGTCACTGGGTCCTTGTATATAACCTGCACTAATTCTACCAATGTTTCTGGGACTTCAAACCACCACAGTACTGCCCAGATCAGCTTTCTTGGGACCTTGTCATATGCTTTCTCCAAGTCTAGGAATGCCCAGTTGGACTCTCTCCTTATCTTTAGCTTCTTCTCAAGTATCTGTCTCACTGCAAACATCAGGTCAATTGTACTGCATCCTGATCTAAATCCAAATTGCTCATTTCCCATCTTACTTTCTACTACTCTGCGTATCCATTTATCAATCACCCTCTCCAGAACTTTCATGCAATGTGATAGGAATTTGATGCCTCTGTATTGCCCACAGTTGTGGATGTCCCCTTTGTTCTTGTACACTGACACAAATATGCTTATTCTCCACTCATCTGGGATATGCCTTTTTCTCCACACTGCTATTAGTACCCTCAGGAGCCATTTCTCCCCTGTCTCACCCAGCATCTTTATCATATCTGCTGTGACATCATCTGAGCCTGCTGGTTTCCCTGACTTCATTTTCCTTAGTGCGGTTCTTACTTCTTCTGGGATGGGCTCCTCTTTTTCTCTCATTGTAGGCAGTTTCTGGGACAATACAGCTTCTGTGGGGTTTTCATCATTCAGAAGCTGCTGGAAATACTCCTTCCATCTGCCTTTGATTTACTGTGGACTGGAGCAGGTTATTACTCGCATCCCTTATGAAGGGTGTCTGACTAACTTCTTTATCTTTCTATCCTTGCCTTTCAACCTGGTATAGTTTCTTTGTACCACTTACTAAGTCACTTTCCAGAAGTTGGCAGAGTGCCTCCGATGTCCTATTATTTGTTATTGCAACTTTTTTCTTAGGTTATTTATTAGATAACCAATATCCTTTCTAGCCAGGTCACTCTTTTTTACCTTCCACTTCTTCCTGCACTCATTATTTCTTTTGACGACTTCCTGGACTTCTGCATTCCACCACCAGCTTTCCTTATGTACCTTATTTCCATACCTGGCTTGGCCACATATCTTTTCTGTAATCCTAACACATGCCGTTTTTAGGTGCTGCCATTCTTGCTCAACTCCACCTATTTCCTCTTCTTCTTGAGATGCTAGAGCCCTGAGTAATTCCTTGAAATGTTATACTTTCTCTCCAGTCAACTTCCAGGTCTTCAACCTGGTCTCTTTTGACCTTAGAGCCTTCTCTGACCACTGCTTGCAGCTGATTGTGGCAACTAGTGGTTTATGCTGTGGGCCGACTGTTTCACTGGAGATGACTTTACAGTCATTGATTCTACCCCAGTGCCTTTTCCTTACTAGGAGAAAGTCTGCCTGAGTTGCATGTTGGCTATTATTGCATGTGATCTTGCATCTGTCTCTCTTTATGAACCATGTTTTGGCTACTATCCAGCCATTTGTCAGACAGAAGTCTGGAATGGCTTCTCCTTCTTTATTCCTATTGTGCTACCCATGTGGACCCAGGCAGTCCTCATATCCTGTACTGTCTGTCACAATATGTGCATTCAAGTCACCCATTATTAACACCAGTTCATGTTGTCCTGCTTTATCTAATAGGTCCTGTAACTGCTGTCTGAATTCACTCTTTTCCTCACTATCACATCCCTGCCGTGGGGCATAGGATGAGATTATGAATACTGCCCTATCATTACACTGGAGTCTAATTGCCATGAGTCTGTCATTAATTCTGATGATATCCCTCACTGCCTTTTGAAGCCTCTCAATCACCACAATTCCTACACCGTTTTTAGCCTGTTACCCCCTCCTGAGTAGTACAGTCTGAATCCCAAGCCAAGTGTCTTTGCTGCACTGCCCCTCCATCTCATCTTTTGGATATATAGGATGTCCAGCCTCCACCGTGTCATCATGTCATCCACTTCCAAGATGCGTCCTGTCAGCAAACCTACATTAAGCATAGGAATTCTCAGTTCATGTTTGTCAGGTTGATTGGTTTTACGTCCAGTTTTTGCTCAACAGAGCTATCCCAGGTAACCCAGGCTGAGCAACTAAACACCGGCTGGCCAGCAGCTTATTGACCCAGGGCTGCTGGGCTTTATGGTTTTATGGTAGGCACACACTGGCCAATAGGGGCACATATACCCTTCCCACTGTTAGCAAGGGTCCCTGTTATAGGTCAGAGTAGGCCGGGTCCTCAACCCACTTATCACCAATAACTACTCGTGCCCATTTTGGCTACATTTTTCAACATGACTGAATCGCCTAAAGCCATATTTTACACTGTTGAGTGGCTAGCTCTGCCATGGCATGCAGTCTGTGATCCATGTTCTCTTGTCTTGAGGATACTGTGTACCACAGTAGATGCCCATAGTGGTTGGTCTGTACAGCTCTTCCCCCATAGGGCACCATGTAGAGTCTATGCTGCTGCCCACAGCTCCTTTCATTAGTGAGTTTGAGATGGAAACACTCAGCATGTTTTTCAGATGTGGGAGAAAACCCACAGAGACCCAGGGAGAATGTGCAAACTCCAAACTGGCATTGGTCGGAGGTGCGGATCGAACCTTGTACCTTGTGCATGGAGGCGAAGACCTTAACCATTAACCATTATGCCAACTGGTCTCTGAATGCCAGCTGGTCTTTTTTTATATTTTTATTTATAATTATAATATAGTTTATATTTTTATATTTTTTGTTGTCCACATAAGTCATTTAGCAGAGGTTTTCCACCAGATGCCCTTCCTGATGCTTGAAAATATTGGGAAAAGGATGCTAAGGATGAAGCTGCCAGCTAAGAGGAAAAGAGGAAGGCCTAAGATAAGGTTTATGGATGTGGTGAGATAGGACATGCAGGCAGTTGGTGTGACAGAGCAAGATGCAGGGGACAGGAAGAAATGGAAACAGATGATCCACTGTAGCGAACCCTAATGGGAACAGCCAAAAGAAGAAGAAGAATTTTTTTGTATTTATATTTTTTATATCATGGCTGAGAAAGCTAAGCCCCCTTCTGGCTTTAAAAAATGCCAGAAGATACCCTTATCTGACTTACATCTACTTTCTGTGTATTGTTTGGGTCCTGTACATTTACAGGAGAACTGCATTGTCTGTCATGGCTTTAGCCATAGAGCACTCATTGAGAGAAGAAACAAACTGATTTTGAAAAGTTTGATCCCTTCTGCCTTTGGAGAGGCCATATCTGCTACCGATAAAAGTAAAATGGATATTCCATCCCCTTCTTCCTCATTTTCCTTGGAGAAAGGTAAAAACATGAGATGTGAAGTTGTTCTATCTCGCCATTCATTCTTACTGATGGGTTCAGAGCCGATCCCTCGGCTCCGAGTCGTTCTACTTAAAAATCTCGAGGATTTCAAGTAGCTCAAGGCCAAGTCCCTATCCCATGATGCACCAAGAGTTACCTTAGATCTAGTTTGCCGCTGCAACAGATCGGAGGTTCTCACTAGCTCAGTCCAGTAAAAACCTTACTATTATTCTATTTCTAAAAATTGTTGAGATTTTATTGTTAAAATAGTTAGATATTTAGGTTAGCTAAGCTCTTATAGCTTTATCTGCAGTTTCCCTTTCCCTTGTGTGCCCTTTTCATAGCTATATATTTGGCCTCAGTTTTTTTCCATAGGCCTATTTAAATTTTCTGACTGAAAGTTGTTTAAACAATCAACCTTTTTTCTTAGACATAGTATTGTGTGATTAGTTAGTGACCTTTGTCACAACCTTATAGCTGTTAGAGTTTACTTACTAGAGTATAGTTTAGTGATTTATCACTAATTAATATTATCTGCTTAGATAATTTATGTGTGTGTGTTTGTTAGCCTGAGTTTCATATTTAGCCTGTTTTTTATTAGAAGGCTTATCCATATTTCATTGTAGTTAGCCTTAGTTTAAAGGACTTGTGTGTGTATGTGTGTGTGTGTGTGTGTGTGTTTATATTTAGCCTGTTTTTAATTAGAAGGCTAATTCATCTTTGTTGTTGTTGAGTATGTCCATTTTTCTGTCATGGCCGTTGACAAGGACAAACACCCTAAGTCAGGGTTTAAAAAATGTCCTAAATGTGGGCAGAAGATGTCTGTCACTGACAGTCATGTCAATTGTGTCTACTGCCTAGGTGCTTTGCACTTGCAGGAAACATGCTCCATATGCCATTCCTTTTCTTCTCGGCTCCTCTAAGAGAGAAAGAGGAAACTTATTGACAGGGGTTTATTGAAACCTTCTTTTGAGGAGGCTTTGAGTGACAAGGATGGATCCAGTAAGTCTTCAAAGTCTTCCAAGACTTCTATGGATTCAAAAAAGTCTGTGATATCAGCACCACAGATCTCAGAGCCGACTGTCTTTTCTTTTCAGAGCCGGTCCCCAGTTTTGGAACCGGTATCCAAAATTCCAAAATCTCCTCTACTTCAGTCGGTACCATCGATCCATTCATCTCAGTCTTCTGTTAGCCTTGCAGATTTGGATGTGGATCATGTGGTGCAAAAGCTTTTACAGGCACTGGCCTTTGCAAAATTATCGTCTCTGCCCCAGGTGACATCGGAGCCAAAGACCCTTATGCCAGCTATAACTCTTCCTCCTACGAGCCATACTGGTCCTTCGGAGCCGGAGGAGTCAGACTTGCTGATTGTGGAGCCAGTGGGAGCCCACTGTCCTAGTGCCGGGGGTATCGATAGTTTCTTCGGATCCATCGGCTCCTTTCCATCAGAGCAGGGGTACCTTCGAAGCCATGAGGAGAGTTATGTCTCCTAAGATGTTCTCAACCTCAGGTCCGGCTTCTTTATCCCCTAAAGCACCTGTGTCTGCTTCTGCTTCACAGATCCTGGCAAAGCGCAGAGACCCAGGAAGCCCCATTGGGTGGCCCATGCTCTTCCAAGACCTCGCCAGAAGCTCCAACTGATGAGATTCCCAGGAAGAGAGTTTATAAGAGGAAACATTTAGACTCCCCTCAGGAGTCCCTAACATCTGATACTGACTTGGATGAATCAGAAGGGTCCCCACGGTCCCCCTCTGAGGATATCACATTTGCAGAGATACTTGAAATCCTTAGGCAGAAGAACCCTACTGAAGATGACTCAGTTCTCCTGAAGGCTTTCAGGTCTCAGCCCTCCACATCTTGGGTGTCTCCGCCCTTTGATGAGCTTATGCAGCTGGTCTCACAAAGGGCGTGGGAGTCTCCAGACACAATGGAGCCTGTCCGTAAGAGACCTAATAAGTTCATATCTGTCCCCCCATATAAATCCTTCTTGACCAAAGGTGTGCCAGTTGACGCCATGGTGGTGGTGGCAGTCACCAAATAGGAAATGTCTGAAACTTCCTCGTCTATCCATCCTCCTAACAGAGACTCCAGGATCATGGATAGATATGGGAAGTGCATGTTTAGTTCAGCAACTTTTGCACTCCATTCGCTTAACTATTTAACCCATTTCATGAGTCTACAAAGAGATCTTCTTAAAGAGCTGGGAGATACTCTTTAGGGTACAGTAGCTGCAGGAGCTACAGACAAAGTGGCCTCCCAGCTTGCTACCCTCAACTCCATTGCTAACTCGTCCATGTGCCTCATTTCATATGCAGCTGATGGAACGAGCAGGGCAGCGGGTACATGAGTTGCTCTTAGGAGACACTCCAGGATATGCTTGTGTTCCTTCGCAGAGCCCTTCAAGTCATCCTTTGTGAATACCCTTTTGATGGCTCGTCCCTTTTTGGGCCCAAAGTTAAGGAAACTTTGACCAGGTGTGAGCAGGAGGGAAAGACTCTGTCTGCCATCGGAGTCTGTTTTTCCACCCCTACCAGACCCTACCCCAAGGGTCAAAGGGGAGGGAAAATGTGGTTCTGAAAAGCCCAAGGAGCCTTTCAGGGCACATGGTGACCCCCCTCCAGGGGCAGAGGAGGGGGCAATAATGGAAGACGCCACCCTCGTGGCAGAGGGGGTCTGCAAAACCAGGGAGACAGAGATCACTTCTTTGGGAAGCCCTACCAGTGCTCCTGAGGAAGCCCAACTGTCCTGCTCTGGAGGCAGTCAGGGGTCACTTATCTTTGTACCCAGATGCCTGGCTCAAAATAACAAATGACAACTGGGAACAAAGTATCATTTCCAGAGGATACTTCATCCTATTTGCCACACCCCCTCCACCGACAAGAAAAATCCCAGACGTTCCACCCAGTTACAGGGAACATGCAACAGTAGAGGTCCAGACGTTGCTAAGAAAAAGAGTCATCCATCCAGTCCCAGCAGACCAGACAGGATCCAGAGCTTACTCAAGATTCTTAGTTCCAAAAAGGACAGGGGACTGGAGACCTATATTGGACCTCAGCAGACTAAACAAATCTGTCAAGAAAGAAGTTTTGGATGGTCATGCTTCAGTCGATATTTCCCTTCTTAGGGAAAGACAATTGGATGTGCTTCATAGATCTCCAGGATGTGTACTACCACATAAAAATGGCCAGGCCATCCAGGGATCATCTGCACTTCCAGCTGGGAGCCAGTCATTACCAGTTTCGAGCCCTACCCTTTGGTCTCACTACAGCCCCCAGAGTGTTCAACAAATTCATGGCAGTGGTCACGGCTCACCTGAGACGTTTAGGATTCCAGGTGTTTCCGTACCTAGATGATTGGCTCCTCACTGCCACCACCAGGCATCAACTCATTCAGGCCAGGGAATCCACTCTGTCACTCTGCAGCCAGCTGGGCATTACAATACACCTCAGAAAAATCTGCCTTGTCACCATCGCAGCATATCATCTTTATCGGAGCAGAACTGGACAGCACCACCACCACTCTAAGACTTCCAGTAGAAAGAGTCTTACTACTCCGTCAACAGGTCCGCATTCTAATATCCAAAAACAAGGCTCCAGCATCAGAAGTTCTAAAATTGCTAGGTATGATGGCGGCAGCAATTCTGGCCATACCACTGGGTGATATGCACATGTGGATACTGCAATGGCTATTGTTCACTCAATGGTCATACCAAAAGCTCCCCATGTCTCAACTGATAATGATCACAAACTCCTGCAAAAAGGATCTTCAGTGGTGGTTGACCTCACTTCATGTTATGATAGGATGTCCATTTATTTTACCCCCACCAGCCACCACAGTGACCACGGATGCTTCTCTGATAGGGTGGGGGGGGGCATTTTCAGGGAAGAACAGCCCAAGGCACATGGACTGATCAAGGGATATCTCTGCATATCAATGTCTTAGAGATGACAGCAGTGCCTTTGGCATTGCAGTACTTCCAGGACTCTCTTCCTCTGGGTACGATTGCGATTCAGACAGAGAACATGTCAGTGGTCTGGTACTTGAGCAAACAAGGAGGAACCAGGTCATACCCCCTTTGTCGCGAGGCCCTAAGAGTATGGCAGTGAGCTATTGCCACCCAGCGCTTTCTGTTAGCAATGCACATCCTGGGGAAATCCAATGTGATAGCAGACAAGCTGAGCAGAGCAATTTTGTTGCCCCACGAGTGGTCCCTCAAGATAGAAATAGCAGACATGATATTCCGCAGGTGGGGCCTGCCTTGCTGCGACCTTTTTGCCAACCACAGGAACACGAAGTGCAGAAGCTACTTTGCCCTGATTCCCCATCCGGGAGAAGCCCCAAGGAACGCACTCATTCGCGATTGGCCCCTGGGTCTACTCTATAGATTCCCACCAATCCCGCTGATACCCAAGGTATTACAGAATGCAAAAGCCCTGGGAAGGACCATCATTCTAATAGTGCCTCATTGGCCTCGTCAGATTTGGTTCCCCTTCCTTTGACTTCATCTTTTGGAGGATCCCTGGATTCTGGACCCAGTTCCGGACCTTCTGACACACTCGTCAGGGGGAACTTCATCCCTCTCTGCAGCCCCTGAAGCTGACAGCTTGGCTACTCCAATTCCCATCATAGCCAGGTTCATAACCTTTCTAATGAGACAAAGCAAATTCTCTTATTCTCTCATAAATCCTCTACGAGGAAGCTGTACTTCAGCAAATGGAAAAAAATTCTAAATGGGCCTATAAAAACAATATTGATCCTTACCAAGCCCCTATTGCCTCTATACTAGAATTCTTGACCATGATCTTCAATAAAGGAGCTGCAGCAGCAACAGTCCATGTTCAACTTGCTGCCATTTCTAACTTTCATCTTGGATTCGAAGGGTTGAATGTTATGTCACACAAATTATGCAAAGCCTTTCTCAAAGGGACTTTTCATATTTAACCACCTGTGAAATCTCCCTATTCCCCATGGAATCTAAATTTTATGCTTTCTCACATAATTCTTCCTCCATTTGAACTAGCTTCCTCATGTGACCTCAAATTTTTGTCATGGAAAACTTTTTAGTGGCTATTACTTCTGTTTGCAGAGTTTCAGAGCTTCAAGCCTTGTCCATTAAGCCTCCTTATTTGATTTTTCATGCTGACAGTCTCACTTTGAACAAACCCATCTTTTTTGCCCAAGGTTTGTACTAAAACTAATCTTAAACAAATTATTGATTTGCCAGTTTTCTTCCCCAATCATTCCAACAATCTGGAATATATGCTGCACAAACTTGTTCACAGACAGCTCAGATTTTATTTGGATAGAACAAAAGATTTCAGGAAATCAGATCGTTTTTTTGTTTCCTATTCATACTCCAGGAAAGGTATGCCAGTGGCTAAAACAACTCTGTCTAAATGGTTATCTGACTGTATCACCTTTGCTTATTCAGCTGCCAATATGCCCTTACAACATAAAATTAAAGCTCCCTCAACCAGAGCAGTTTCCACATCTTCTGCTTTTTCTGCCAGACTTCCAATTAATAACATTTGTGCAGCAGCCACTTGGTCGAAACCTCACACCTTTATCACTCATTACAAAGTTGACAGGGACTCCTTTGGATCCACGGTCCTGAGAAATATACTCCTGTGAGCCACCCGAGGTAGATGGTGCTTGGGATGATACCCATCTGCAAGAATGAATGGCAAGATAGAACACCTTCACATAAAGAAGTTATGTACTTACCATAACGTTCCGTGTGAGTTGTTCATCTCGCCTTCATTCTTACATCCCTCCCTCCAGCCCCCTCCTTGGTTTTCAGAAGACCGAGATGCTAGATCCTTCTTGGTCACACAACCCTTCCATACTTACTCTTATGGAGTTATATAATGACATATGGTACTATTATACGCAGCAAACAAGATCTGAGGTAACTCAAGGTGCATCATGGGATAGGGACTTGGCCTCGAGCTGCTTGAAATTCTCGAGCTTTGTAATAGGCCAACTCGGCTCTGATCCCATCAGTAAGAATGAAGGCGAGATGAACAACTCACATGGAACATTATGGTAAGTAGACAACTTCTTTTTTGCTTCCATCAACTTTTCCATCGTCACCCACACCTAAGAAACTAAATGCTTGGTTCCGAAAAGTTCACTGGATCTGAAGGACTCTGGCTTAAAGACTTCAGTACAGGAAAAATCCCCAGCACTTATCACCGTTATTGTGACAAAACCCTCAACACCAAAGGCTTCAGCACAGGAGACTCTACTTTCCACTTCTTTACTGGCACTGACTATGTCGGTGCAGACTATAGATATTACACAGCAGGACATTTTACCCAGGATGAGTTACTGCCTATCTATAGACCCCTTTGTGGGTGAGCTTCCAGAGGACTTTCTTCAATGACCAAGATCTCCATCTCCATCGTTGGTCCAGTCCATCAAAAGCCTTACAGAGCTAGACGTGTAAAGATTGGTGAATAAAATTTTCTGGGTGAGAGGTCTTACAGGACTCCCTTCAGCTCCAACTCCCTTGAGTTCAGGAACCAAGCGTTCATTCACCCCTTTAACCACTTCTCCTCCTCTGACTTCCACCAAGGCTTCGGAGTTTATAGTTCCAAGTTGTCCAGTGCTGACTGTATTGGTTTCAGAGATTTCTAGCTCTTCAGAACCAGTCAATACTTTGAGTTCTGTGGTTGTATCAGAACTGGAGTCCTCCCAGGGCAGTAGCTGCCCTGTTGGCTCCAAGGGGCAGAGGTTGACTTTGATTTTTTTGCAGCCATCCCTGCACCTTGGAGCACTGGCATGGTTTAGTTTAGCACCAGCTTCTGTTTCAGTCGCAGTTTCCTCAGGGGGGGGGTATCCTTGGTTCCAAGGCAGTCTGTCTCGGTGCCAGACTCCCTCCCCTCTTCGTGGAGTCCAGCCTTTGAGACACTGGAGAGGGTCTTGTCTCTTGCAGTGACTCAGTCAGCTTCTTCTCTCTTGGAGAAGACACAGTCCTCATTCCCAGTTATTCAACTTGTCTCTCCATTGGGACAGCGAGTGCTGAAACCTTAGGAATCTCAGATACAAATTCTGTAATCTTCTGATACCCCTCCGGACTATCCACCTGAAGTGGTTCCTCTGAAGAAGTGCAAGAGGAAGCACTTAGATTTCCCTCAGGAATCAGTCATGGAAGACACTGATTTTGATGAGAGGGAAGGGTCCCTGAGGTCACTTCTTGATGTATCCTTTGGAGACATCCTAGAAATCTTGAAACAGAGGGGTGGCTGGAAGTCTTAAAACCTTTCCTCGGAGGAATCAGTTGACCTGCAAGCTTTTACACTCACCCAGCTACCTCTTGGGTGATTCCACCTGCTGATGAACTCATTCAATTGATTTCCCAGCAGGCATTGAAGTCTGCAGATACCATTGAACCCATCCCCAAGAGACTGGACAAAATGTTATCTGCTCCTGAATATTAGGGATTTTTGGCTAAATTTTTAGTGGTAGATACCAAGGTCATAGCGGCTGCTGTGAAAAAGGAACTTGCTGAAGAAAGTTCATCTAGTCATCCTCCCAACAGAGAATTTCTGGTGGTGGCTCGGTTTGGGAAGCGAATTTACACTTCATCGACCTTCACTTTAAGTCTTTGAATTTTCTGACACATTTTACCAGACACCAAAGGATCTGATCAAGGAGTTGTTGGATACCCTTTCAGGATCTGTTACTGAAGAAGTCCAAGATAAGGTTGCTTCCCAGTGGCTACCCTGGCGTCTATGTCAAACTCATCCATGAGGCTCATTGTGCATGCAGCCAAAGGGACAACCAGAGTGGCGAGATAAGACATAGCCATAAGGAGACATGCCTGTATGCACCTATGTGATTTTGTGGAACCATTTAAGTCTTCATTCATGAATGCACTCATCAATGCATATTTTTGATGGATCCTTTTTGTTTGGCCCAAACATTAGAGAGACATTATCCAGGTGTGAGAAGGATGGTAAGACCCTTTCTGCTGTGGGCATACATTTTCCAGCCCCTCAAAGATCTTTTTCTAGGAATCAGAGGAGCAGTGGAAAGATGTGGTTCAAAAAATCCCAAGGGCCTTTCCTGTACACATGTGGAGGCAGTTCCCTAGTGGCAGATGGGGGAACTATAATGGAAGGTGCCATCCGCATGGCAGAAGTGGTCCACAGAACCAGGCCTTCAGGGATTCCATTCCAGTTAAGCCCTTCCAGTGTTGCTGAAAAAGGCCTGATTGTCTTCTTTGGAGGCAGTTGGAGGACACTTATCCTTGCACCTAAATGCCTGGCTAAATATAACAGATTCTTGGGTGCAATGAATCATATCCAGAGGTTATACCATACCTTTTCCCCATCTTGACCCTGTATGCAAGAAAACCCCTGATGTTCCACCCAGTCAGAGGGAACTAGCAGTTCTAGAAATTCAAAAACTGCTAAACAAAAGAGTCATCCAAGAAGTCCCACCAGACCAGAGAGGATCCGTAGTTTACTGAAGATTCTTTTTAATGCCAAAAAAGACAGGGGGATGGAGAGCAATTTTGGACATTGATGTCTTGAACAAATCAGTTCAATAAATGAAATGCTGAATGGTCACGGTATAGTCCATTCTTCAATTTTAAGAAATGATGACTGGATGTGCTCGGTAGATCTTCAAGATGCGTATTACAACATAAAAATGGACAAGCACTCCAGAAGGTTCCTCTGCTTCTGGTTGGGAGCCAGTTATTACTAATTCAGGGTGCTACCCTTTGGTCTCACTACAGCTCCCAGGGTGTTCATCAAATGTATGGTAGCAGTAGCAGCTCACTTGAGACTGCAAGGATTCTGGTTGTTTCTGTACTTGGACAACTGACTCATTACTGCTCTGACCAGGCATTAACTCATACAAGCAAGGGGCAATGTTCTCCAGACCTGTACATACTTAGGGATAACTATCAATCAAGAAAAATCCCAACCATCTCCAATTCAGAGCTTGCAGTTTATAGGGACAGTGTGCTAAATACGACTACAACCATAATGTCCTTCCCCACAGTGAGACTTCAGAAAATCATAGCCCAGGTTCAAAAAATAATACAGAGGAAGAAAGTTCCTGCTTGCCTAGTTTTGCAGGCCCTAGGTTCTATGGCAATGACAATTGCTTTAGTTCCCCTAGCCAGATATATGAGAATTATATAATGGCTACTAGCTACTCAATGGTCAATACTGTATCAACCCATGTTGCATCAGATTCTGATCACCAATAATTGCAAAAAGGATCTAGCTTGGTGGACCACTCCAAGGAAATTCTACTGGGTTGCCCCTTCATTCTTCCAGAACCCAAGGCCATAGTGACCATGGACACCTCCCAGATGTGGTCGGGGAGGCATTTTGTGGGCAAGAATGTACAAGGCACTTGGTCCCCTACAGAGGTTATATTGCATTCAACGTTCTAGAACTAAGAGCAGTGCTGATAGTGTTGCAAGCCTTTCAGTCTGTTCTTCCTGTGGGAACAATTGCAATTCAAACAGACAATGTGTCAGTGGTTTGGTACATCAATAAACAGGGAGGAACTAAGTCTTATCTCCTTTGTTGAGAAACACTCAGAGTGTGGCAGTAGGCCATCTCTTCCAACTGTTTTCTGATAGCAATGCACATTTAGGGGACCTCCAGTGTGATAGCAAAGTGAGCAGATGTATTCTTCAGCCTTGTGAATGGTCTGTCAGTCCAAAAGTGACAGAAAAGATAGTTTGTCAATGGGGCCAGCCTTGCTGTGACTTGTTCACCTCTCCCCTAAACAACAAGTGCAGCAACTACTTTGCTCTGATTCCCCCATGAGGAAGTCACCAAGAGATGCTGTTCTCCACACTTGGCCCTATAGACTCCTATTTGCCTTTCCCCTGATACCGTTAATCCCGAAATTCTTACAGAAAGCACTCAGGTTGAAGAGCAAAGTGATCCTCATTGCTCCATTTTGGCCTTGATAGATATGGCTCCCCTTTCTTTGGCCTTATCTAATTGAATGACCATGGTCTCTGGACCTAGCACCAGACCTTCTGTCCCATCTGGATGGGCTAGTTCACCTAGACATTCTGAAAATTAAGCTGACAGCATGGTTCCTCCAATTCCACTAGTGGCCAGGCATTTCAGTCTTTCATCCCCAGTATGCCAAATTCTGCTAGCTTCTCTTAAACCTTCCACATGGAAATTATACAATAGTAAATGGAAAAGATTTATTATTTGGGCTCGTGAAAGGGATATTGATCCCGTTTCCACTTCTATTTATAATATTGTAGAATTCTTAGCCTCTCTTTTTAATGCAGGAGCTTCTCCATCTATTATTAGAATACAGCTAGTAGAAATTCCAAACTTCCAGGATGGTTTGGAAGAATGTTCATTGGCTTTTTATAGACTCTGTAAGTCATTTCTAAAAGGGATGCTTTTGCTGAAACCTGTTTTCAAAGATCCTACTCCACCCTGGGACCTAAACCTGGTGCTGCAAACTATTGTATATTCTTCCATCAGGCATTCTGTAGACTGTGATCTGAACTGTCTGTCATGGAAATCATTGATGTTATGTAGTCCTATCTTGCCATAATTCTTTCTGAATGGGTTCGGAGCTGATATTCAGCTCCGACTCGGCTGATACTAAAGCTCGAGAGCTTTTACTGGCTCAAGGCTAACCCCTATCCCATGGTGCCTCACGACAATTCACCAGATCTCATTTGTCACAAAAGCTTTGAGGTTGTGTTGTACTGGCTCATTGGCTAAGTAACAGTTTTATTTATTAAATCTAGTCCTTTTCTCAACCTTTCTTATTATATCACAGTCTTTATTACTGTTAATCTCTTTGTGTGACTGTTTTGAGAGTTTCTGACCCCTATTTCTTCCCCTTAGTATTGTACGGCCCATTTAAGTTAGAGGGCCATAGTGCCCATTTATGTTAAAGGGCCTTTCCTCCCTGAGTGTGTGTCTTATAAAAAAAAAAAAAAAAAAAAAAAAAAAGTTTATATACCTCTTTTCTATCTTATTGTTACCTTAGTAGCTAGTAGTTAATTATTGTTGTTGCCTTCTCTAGCTAGACTATAGTTTTCAGTCAAAATTTCTAAAGAAAAGGATAGAGAGCATAAGGACCATCGCCCTTCAGGGTTTAAAAAGTGTGATAGATGCTCACAAAAAATGTCTTTGACAAACAGTCACACCAGTTGCGTGTACTGTTTAGGTGAAGCTCATTTGCAAGAGCCCTGTACCTTTTGCCATGCATTTAGTACTAGGGTCTTAAATGAGAGGAAATAAAAATTTATTGATAGGGGGTTTTATGACCAGTTCCTTCCAGGAACAGCTGGAACTTGGTCAGGCAGCTCCTAAGTCTTCAAAACGAAAATCTTTGGCCCCTGCTTCAGAGTCGTTGAAAAAGACCAAAGTGTAGGAGCCAAAGAGTTCTTGCTCTGATTCAGCTTCTTCCACATCAGTACCGTCGGTCTCCTTGGTGTTGAGACAACCTTCGGTACCGAGACATTTACCGGATATTGACACTGTATCTCCTACCTTGAGATCTCCTATTTTGGAGAGGAGGAGATCTCCTTCTGTCTCCACCAGATCCTCTAGGACACTCTCAGATGAGGACATCGAGAGGATGTTGAAGAGGTTGCTTTTACATCCAGCTCTGGCAAAAAAATTGGCCCCTTTGGACGCAAAGGTCTTAGAGCCGCCACCTTTACAAACCACTGCTCGTCCTCCGACTGCTTCGCTCTCAGAGCCCATCACTTCAGGTTCTTCAGTCTTGGATCCGTCGGTTCTGTCAGTTCTGGGGATCCTCCCCACTTCCTTGGAACTGATTACTCTATCCTTGGTGGCTCAGTCTAGAGCCGAGGGATCTGGGAGCCAACGCTCTCGAGTCGACTCTGAAGGGGCCAGTCACCCTGGGTTTTCTTTGGAACCAACCCTCCCTCTCGGTGCCTCGGCTTGACTCAGCTCAGCTCCCACATATGCTTCGGAGCCATTCCCCCTTGCTCTGAGCCGACCATCCATCTCCTCAGAATGGAGGTCTTAGAGTGGGGGGAAGACTTTTGAAGCTATAGAGAAGGCTTTATCTTCTGCAAAAGCTATACCTTTGGAACCTGTGTCCCACCAGCAGCAGGCAGCAACCTCTTTCCCCCTGCCACCCCCACAGCATAGGGAACCAGAAACCCAAGCAGCCTCCATTGGAGGTGCCCCCTCTTCTGAGACCTCCCCAGATTATCCCACTGGAGAGCTCCCTCAGAAGAGACTATGTAAGAGGAAGCATGTTGACTCACCTGAGTCTGTCACTTCTGACACTGATTTGGAGGAATCAGAAGGGTCCCCTAGATCCCCCTCTGAGGATGTCTCCTTTTCTGACATCCTAGAAATCCTTAGACAGAGGGGTGACTATCTTGAGGCCTTTGGTTCCCGACCTTCCACCTCCTGGGTGACACCGCCTAATGACCAACTCTTAGGGGTCATATCGTGGAAAGCCTGGACTTCCCCAGACTCAGTGGAGCCCATCCCAAAGTGGCCAAATAAATTCATGACAGCACCTGAAGATAAGACTTTTCTTACCAAAGGAGTTCCCATTGATGCTATGGTGGTAGCAGTGGCCACCAAGAAGGAGTTATTCGAAACATCTTCTAATATCCATCCTCCTAGCAAGGAGTCTAGGATGATGGATAGGTATGGGAAGGGTACCGTCTCTTCAGCGGCATTTACTCTAAGATCATTGAATTACCTTACCCATTTTACTTGTCTTCAGAGGGATCTCTGAAGGAGTTGGCAGATACCCTCCAGGGTTCAGTAGCTCCGAGATCCATGGATAAGGTTTCTGCACAGCTCTCCACCCTTACATCCATAGCTAACGCCTCCATGAGGCTGATATCGTATGTGGCAGATGGAACGAGTAGGGCAGCCACAGCAGGAATATCCCTCAGGAGACATTCTTGGATGCGTCTTTGTAATTTCACGGAATCCTTTAAGTCTTCCTTCACTAAAGTCCCCTTTGATGGTTCATTCCTTTTTGGACCCCAGGTGAAAGGGACTTTGACCAGGTGCGAGCAGGAAGGGAAAACCTTATCTGCCGTCGGAGTCCAGTTTTCCCTCCCATCTAGACCCTATCCCAAGGGTAATACAGGAGGGAAAATGTGGTTCTGTAAATCCCAAAAAGGTTTCCCTCAGACACAAGGTCAACCCACCCCTAGAGACAGAAGGGGAGGATATAATGGAAGATGCCGCCCTCATGGCAGAGGAGGTCCGCAACATCAAGGAGATAGAGAAACCTTCTCTGATCATCCCTTCCATCGTCCCTGAGGGATTGCCTGACTGTCCGTCTCTGGAGGCAGTCCGGGCTTCTTCTATCGCTGTACCCAAGCACCTGGCTAAACATCTCACAAGATCGTGGGGTACACACCATAATATCCAGAGGTTATCTGATTCCCTTTGTTTCTGAACCCCCAACAAACTAGTCTCTACCAGACATGCCACCCATTCAACTAGACTGTGCAACATCGGAGGTCATCTCGTTGCTGCAAAAAAGAGTCATCCAAGAAGTCCCCGCAGAGCAAATAGGATAAGGAACTTACTCTAGATTCTTTTTAGTTCCAAAAAAGACAGGGGACTGGAGATCAATTCCAGATCTCAGCAGACTCAACAAGTCTGTAAAGAAATCAAAGTTCTGAATGATCACTCTGCAGTCGATATTCCCTTTTATCGGGAAAGACAATTGGATGTGCTCAATAGATCTTCAGGATGTGTACTACCACATCAAAATGGACAGGCGCTCCAGGAGGCACTTATGCTGCCAGCTGGGAGCCAGTCATTTTCAGTTCTGAATACTGCCTTTTGGTCTCACTACAGCCCCCAGTGTGTTCAGCAAATGCATAGCAGTGGTAACAGCTCACTTGAGACGTCAAGGATTCCACATGTTTCCATACCTAGACGACTGGCTCCTCACTGCTACCACCAAGAATCAACTCATCAGAACCAGGGATGAGACTCTATCCTTGTGTGCCAGTTTAGGCATCACAGTCAACCTAAAAAAATCAGCCTTATCTCCTTCGCAGCACATTGTATTCTTAGGCTCAGAAATAGACACAACCACCATGTCAGCAAGACTAACACCAGAAAGAGTAGAGTCTCTATGCAGTCAAGTCAGATCCTTGCTAAACAGTCAAAACGTTCAGGACAGGGTAGTCCTTCAACTCCTAGGGACTATGGCTTCCTCCATCCTATTAGTTCCTCTAGCCTGTCTACACATGAGAATACTTCAGTGGCTGCTATTTGCCCAATGGTTGATGCAAGACCTTCCATTGTCTCATCAGATTTTCATAACAAACTCCTGCAAGAAGGATCTGACATAGTGGTTGCACACAGAACAACTTCTCCTAGGTCGTCCACTTGTTCCTCCCCAAGAGAAAGCAGTTTTGACCACGGACGCTTCCCAGATAGGGTGGGGGGTCATTATCTGGGAAAGACATTCCAAGGTACTTGGCAAAACCACGAGAACCACTTGCACATGGATGTTCTGGAGATGAGAGCGGTGCTATATGTGTTGCAAGCACTTCACAGCTCCATTCCTACCGGGACAATTGCGATCCAGTCAGACAACATGTCTGTTGTGTGGTACATAAACAAACAAGGGGGAACTAAATCTTACCAGCTTTGCCGAGAAGCCTTAAGAGTTTGGAAATGGGCGATGGACACTCAGTGTTTTCTGGTAGCAGCACACATCCTGGGGAAATCCAGTGTGATAGCAGACAAACTCAGCTGAGCAATTCTGATGCCTCACAAGTGTTCCTTGAATGCAGAAGTTGCGAAAGAGATCTTTCACTGATAGGGCCAGCCTTGCTGTGACCTATTTGCCACTCACCTGAACACCAAATGCAGCAGCTACTTTGCCCTAATTCCTCATTCGGTGATGTCACCCAGGGATGCTCTAGTCCATGATTGGCCCTTCCCACCTTTTCCTCTCATCCCAAAGGTAATACAGAAAGCAAAGCAGTTGAGGAGTACCTTGATCCTCATTGCTCCTTACTGGCCTCTACACGTATGGTTTCCCTTCCTGTGGCCCTACCTTTTGGAGGAACCATGGATTCTGGAACCATTTCCAGACCTCCTGATTCATCAATCGGGGCAGTTCCATCCCACCAACCATATCCCTAAAATTGACAGCATGGCTGTTCCAGTTCCACGAATAGCCAGGTGCATCCCCCTCTCCCCTTCTGTCAAACACATTCTGATCTCATCCCATAAGACTTCCACTCAGAAGTTATACTCCAGCAAATGGAAAAGACTTTCTATTTGGGCTACAAACCAAGGCCAAGATCCCCTGTACAGCTCCTATAGAATGTATTTTATCTTTCCTTGTGTCTATTTTTCATGAAGGAGCTGCAGCCTCTACAGTGAGAGTTCAGTTAGCTGCCATTTCTAATTTCCATTTTGTCTTCATGGGAAATCCCGTCATGTCACTCTCCTTGTGCAAAACCTTTTGAAGGGAGTGCCCCTTCTCAGGCCTCTGATCAAACAACCATCAGAACCCTGGGACTTAAACTTAGTTCACACATCATAAATGTCTGCACCCTTCTTCATCAGATCTGAAATTGCCATAACATCTGCTAGGAGAGTCTCAGAACTGCAAACCCTTACTATTTGATCTCCTTACATTATTTTCCACAAGGATAGAGTTTCACTCAGGACAAACCCTTCCTTTCTTCCCAAGGTATACTCAGACCATAATCTTAACACTACTATTGAGCTACCAGTGTTTTTTCCAAACCACTCTAATAAATCTGAGTACAGACTACACCAATTAGACATTCACAGAATTCTCAGATTTTACTTGCACAGGACTAAAGAATTCAGAAAATCAGATCAATTATTTGTTTCCTTTTCTGACAAGAATAAGGGTTTGCCTGTTTTCAAGGTTACTCTTTCAAAATGTCTTTCAGATTGCATTTCCTTTGCTTATCAAACTGCTGGCAAGCAATTACCTAACAAAATAAAAGGCCATTCTACTAGGGCAGTATCTACTTCATGTGCCTTTAGATCTATGCTCCCAATTGATACTATTTGCGCAGCAGCTACTTGGGCAAGACCACATACTTTTGTCACTCATTATAAATTGGATTTGGCCTCCCGGGACAGGTCATCCTTTGGGTCCACTGTGCTGAAGAGTCTCTTCACTTGAGCCACCCAGGATAAAGGTGCTAGGGACGCTGTCCCAGCCACCAAGAATTACAGCGAGATAGGACTACATAACATAATGAAGTTATGTACTTACCATAACATTCCATGTTTGTAGTCCATCTCACCTACATTCTTGCATCCCTCCCTCCTACCCCCTTCCTGTTTCTGGAGGATCTGGTGGACTATACTGGTGGTGTCTGACCCGGTTATAGTTGTTGTCCACATGGCATGGATAAGATTACATAATTTTTTGTCTGTATGTATACAGTTTCTGATAATTTGTTTGGTACTTATTGCTTTCTTGCAAACAAGATGTGGGGAATTGCTGTGAGGCACCATGGGATAGGGGGTTAGCCTCAAGCCAGTAAAAGCTCTCGAGCTTTAGTATCGGCTGAGTTGGAGCCGAATATTGGCTCCAAACCCATCCAGCCAGAATGTAGGCGAGATGGACTACAAACATGGAACATTATGGTAATTACATAACTTCTTTTTTTTTGGTAGAAATAAAATCTTCTATAAAAATATCTGAAATTTAGGCTTTATCATGTAAACCACCTTACCTGATCTTTCATAAGGATAGAGTCTCCTTACGAACAAATCCCACCTTCCTACCAAAAGTGGTATAAGAGTATAACATCAATCAGATGATTAATTTGCCAGTATTCTTTCCAAATTTTTCGAACAGAGGCGAATACTGTCTGCATTTGCAAGATGTTCACAGACAATTATGTTTTTACCTTTGTAGAACAAAAGACATGAGAAAATTTGACCAACCGTTTGTCTCCTTTTCAAATACTAGTTTTGGTAAACCAGTCAGCAAAGTGACTTTAGCCAGATGGCTCAAGCATTGTATTTGCTTTATCTATGACAGAAGGAATATTACCTTACCCAGGCCTGTTAAAGCACATTCTATAAAATCTGTCGACTACTTCAGCAGTTTTTTAGTCTAGAGCTTCAGTGAATGATATATGTGCAGCAGCTACTTGGGCTTCTCCCCATACCATTATTACTCATTACAAATTGGATTTGGTCTCTAGGCAAAGAGCATCCTTTGGTTCAGTGGTGCTCAGGAATATCCTTCCGTGAATCCGACCAAGGTCTAGCATAACTGGGAACTCTGTCCTATACCACAAGAGTAAGATGAAAATTAAGAACATCAGATAAAGAAGTTATGTACTTACCATAATGTTCCATCTGTGTTGTCCATTTTCATTTATTTTTGACTCCCCTCCCTCCAACCCCTGACCTTTGAAATTGTTTTGGTGGACTGGATAATATACTTAGGTTTTATTGTAATCTTTAAGGCACAGCAGATTTGGCTTCCATTGAGGCTTCTTTATCTATCACTCTTTTTATAATTTGCAAACTCAATCTGAGGTATTTGGGAGGGAGAGGCTATGGGTAGAGGTGAAGCTCGATAGTTTTTGTTCAGCACGAGCTGAAATAACATCCGAGTTGGTTCCTATAGTGGAGCCGAACCCATATGTCAAGGATAATTGAAAATGGACAACACAGATGGAATGTTATGGGAAGTACATAACTTCTTTTTTATGCCCAAAACAGCTTTGGAGACTTCACTCAGAGTATTAATTTTCCAGTCTTCTTTCCAAATTTTTTGAATATGGATGAATGGGTGCTCCATTTATTGGATGTACACAAACAATTATGCTTCTACCATCATCGAACCAAACCTTTTGGGAAATCAGATCAATTGTTTGTTTCATGTTCTAAGACCAGGCTGAGTCGAGGCATGTCAAAGGTTACCTTAGCTAGGTGGTTGACTGTCTGTGTCTTCCATGTTTATGAGCTAAAAGGTTTGGCTGTACCAAAACCTCCAAAAGCACACTCAACCATATCTGCTTCCACTTCTTCAACCTTCTTTTCTAGGGTTTTGATGGATGACATTTGTGCTGCTGCCACCTGGTTGAAGGTTCATACCTTTATTTTTCATTACAAATTGGATTTGCTTTCCAGTGATAAGTTAACTTTAGTTTCTATTGTCCTCTGGCACATCCTTCCATGAGATCATCTATGGACCTAAGTAGTTGGGGACTCCATCCCATCAGTTGAGGAATGGATGGAAAAGACATCAGATACAAAACTTATGTACTTACCATATTGATAGATCTATGTTGCCTGTTTCTGTCTTTCCTCAACTTCCCTTCCTCCTTCCCCCTTTCCATCTCATGGAAAGTTTTTTCTCCTCTTGGTTTCTGGTATGACTATATGGGCTACCATTGGTACAGCATTAAACACTCTTGCAGCTCCAGTGCAGATTTTTCCTTTGCTCTGTCATATAGTTTTTTTCTGGTAATACATATTTATAATTCACATATTGTTTTTTATAAGATTTGAAGGCAAACTGAATTTAAGGTAATGTTGGGAACAATAAGGGATTATGGGTAAGGGGAGGAGCCCGGGCTACAGATCCTAAAGTCTGAAAAAGCTGCAGTAGTCAGATCCGAGGTCGGATCCAAGAGCCATCATTTGAGGAAGGATGGAAACAGACAACACAGGGGTATCATTATGGTAAGTGCATAACTTTTATTTATGCAACAATTGTGATGGTGTTTTCAAATTAAGCAGTTACAATGTCAGTTTACAATGCACACACTGATAAAAGAGTTTCAGTAAAGCAGTTTTTAACCAACTTTGTGGTTTGCAATAAGAGAGGTGCCACAACCATCAGTGGCATTTAAACATTGTGTACTCTTGTACAGTAGGCATCTAATAGGTCTATTTGATATTCCTAAAGAAACTTGGGAATAAGAGAAAGTACCATGTAAAAGTGTTATAAAGCACTACACTAACCTAAGCATGGAGATGCCCATAGTTAATTTTAAAAATCTCCAGAAATTCTGAAAAGGTTATATAAAATAGGAATGCTAAAAGGAGAAAAATCAAATAAGGAGACAAAGGCTTGTTACTTATGCATTATCAGAAAATATGTTTTTAGGTAAGTACCATGTTCCATATGAAATCTTAGGGTGGATAAATGAGGAAGATTATAAGGTCAAGCAGATGGGTAAAAGTAAACTAGATCAACTATATAACGTCTGTGCTCAAAGTTGAGAAAGAAGATGAATCTTCAGTAGCGAGCTGTAGCACTGTCTTAGGAAAAGAGCAGTCAAGAAAGAAACTCATTATGGTTTAGGCTGACAAGTCTTTAAGACACAGAGACAAAAGGTATTAGAGTTTCTAGCCAGAACTAAGAACGTTTTTTTTTTCACATTTGCCTGGAAAGACAAATTTGACAGCGCAAACTGTGGAAATGACTGATGAACAAAGGAAGGCATGCTGAGAAGGAAGATTGACAGAAATTTCAAAGTAAAAATCCACTGGCTGATGACCGTGAAAATGAAATACAAAATGACAGAGCTGAGAACTGTGTTAATGAAAGAAAAAAACACTGGAAGCAAAATACATGTACATGTAAATATAATAGTGAATAGGAATTTTAAGAGTGAAGATAGTGTTTTCCTTCGGAAAGCTTAATGAAGATTTGTTAACTGAGGTGAGTAACTGGTCACATAACCTGGACTCTTCATCAATAGAAACAATCTCATTACGGAAAAAACAGAAACTATCAACATTGTGTAGAAAAGTAGAAGTAATTACAAAAGCAGTACTATAAGATGCTGTGAAAGCAAAGGTGTACATATATATATATATATATATATATATATATATATATATATATATACACACACACATAGTGTTAAGATAGCCAGGGACAACACAAACTAAGTACAGTTTCAAAAGGAATGAAATTAAATGAATGATAGTCGTGTTACTCACATAAAAAAGTATTCTCTTAGTATATTTGATTACAAGGAGGGCCTTCATTGCAGAATTTGACATGGCAGATGTAGTGGCCAGCACTGGAACAGTAATGAGAAAGCTGTTAATAGTTTTTCATGACATAGTGACACTGTACTAATTGTATGGGTTGCTTACAGTCTTAGTAATGCTGTTTTTGAGCCTTTTGCCCAGCAGTATGGCCAGTAGTTTACTGTGGTATTTTTTCTATCTGATAAGTTGCTGGCAACATGGACCCAGCCTTCTTCCTATAATTAGACAGGTTGTCAATGTCCCACAAGCCCTCTATTTAATTTCTTGGACTGTTGTCAAGGTCCCATATGTTGTATATTTGAGTATTTAGACTTTTTAGCATTTAAACTGTCATTTTGTAATTTAAATACTATGTACATAATGCTGTAAAATGTATGTATATATATATATATATATATATATATATATATATATATATATATATATATATATATATTTGTTTTTAATAAAAGGAGGGCTTTTATAAGCCATGTCAGATTTGCTGGAGACTCAAGGGGAAGGTCATTGTTCTGGACTGGAGTTTGAGGGGAGATTGTCCTTGTGCATCCATTAGTAGTTGGTCCTCATACTTGGAGAGGAGGTCTTAGGAAGGAAGAATGCCTCTATCTGCCTAGAATAGAACGCTGTATAGGAACTGTGTAATTCTGGGCCTAGAGTATGATGCTGTGGATAAAACCAAGTTCATTTAGCGCATGCAGTAATTTATATATCTTAAAAAGAAGTTGGATTTACTTTTTTGACTTTTTACTTGAATGGTGGAGAAATCAAACATGGACATTTTCTCTTGTGAGACCATATATTTTTTTCAAGATGTGCATTTTCAATATTGGATAAAGCAACATGTGAGGTAAATAAAAGCTAACACGTGTGTGCAATGTTATTAAAATATATGGAATGGACTGATTACTGTGGCACAGGCTATCAGAAGTATAGATGTTCAGGATGAAATATAGTGTTCCATATTTTATTTGTTTATTTTATTTTATTTGTTTTCCGGGGTAGAGCACTGATCTTCATGGACCTTTTTTAGACACAGCCATGGAGCGGTGTCTGGTTAAGTGACTTGCTCAGAGTCACACAGTTATGCAATGGAGACTGAGGGAATCAAACCTTGCACCACTGGATAACAGGAAAAAGCTCTTATGAGCAACAACATAATATAAAGGGCAATGTAGTAAAATATAGTTGGATCTCAGAGAACCAGCTGTGATCAACGTAAATCCAATAACTATGTTTTACAAGGTGATGCCCTTGCACCTCAGCATCCTTTCTACTTTAATATCCTCTTACAGAAAACACAGAATGTCAGAAATGACTGTAGTACATGGGTTCATACAATACTAATACTGTAGTTATCTCCAAGGTTTAACTTTACAGTGAAAATATTAAAGTAGTGTAGGAGAATGAATGGGGCTTATCCTGCAGAAACATTGAATAATTGCAAATTCATGTGCTGCAGATGACATTCGTGTTTTAGAGATACTGTGCAGCTGCTGATATATTGTGACACAAAACTGCCTGTACATGTGTATTTCCAATAGATTATATACATATCATTACAGTATTTTTCATGAAATAGCTCCTCCATTAGTATATCGAATTTTTAAGGAGTGTTTCTTTCTATAGTCTCATCCTGTCTGCTACGATGTCATCAGGATAAACACAGTGATGGCTCATGGTACTGGCTGCTGGGCTGCAGCCCCGACAGTTGTAAAGAAAAAAAAAAGACAGTGTGCAAAATTTAGAAAGTCAATTATTATTATTGAATTGAAAATAATAATCGACTTTCTGACTGTTTATTTTGCTTCAAAGCCTCTTGAAATTCCAAGCATGCACAGTTTTAAGGATCTCAGAAGCAAAACAAAAATAATAATAATAAAAAAAAAAAAAAATTCGTAATTTGTTTGCTGGGCTCTTTTAATAACAGCCTTGTTTGTAGATGTCACATTTTTACTCTGCCAATCAGCAAAGCTCTTGAGGATGTCCAAGACTTCATTCAATTAGTGTCTCTCCAGGCTGCAGCATGAAGTAAAAAAGAAAGCTTTTTATGAGTTCAGGATGTATCAGGTGACTGAGACAGCCTGACAGAAAAGAAAGGAGGAAAGTAACATAAAATGCAGAGGCACAAGCGCGGGAGCAAGTGTTGTTTGTTTTGTTTTTAAGTATGTATATGCTATACAATTTTTTTTTTATAGAGGCACTCTGCCTGTTACTGCCAGTATCACAAAGCAAGAAGGCAAGTACTTCATTTAAGTTTATATGAGTGTTTGTGTAAGTGTGTGTATGCATGTATGTACACTTTCCATTAATTAGTACAGTCATCTCTTTCAAACTTCTCCAAGACATAAAAATTCACAATAGGGCTAGACTTGTGAGGCCTAAAAATTCACAAAAGACCTGCAAAGCACAATGTGTGTGTGTGTGTGTGTGTGTGTGTGTGTGTGTGTGTGTGTGTGTGTGTGTGTGTGTGTGTGTGTGTGTGTGTGTGTGTATTTATGTGCTGTGAATATATTAGAACTGAAAAAAGGGAAGATGGGACACAGCATGAAAGAGATTACAGCTACGAGTTACTTAAGTAATGCAAGTCAGAACTGAAAACAGAATATTGAGTGTGCATGTGTGTAGCGGGGGGGGGGGAATAAATGATGTTAAGTTGTCTATCTCGCCTTCATTCTTGCTGGTTGGGATCGGAGCCGATTCTCGGCTCCGACTCGGCCATCTTCAATAGCTGTTTACTGGCTCGAGGCTACCCCTTATCCCATAATGCCTAGCGATAGCTACCCAGATCTCATTTGCCGCTTCAGCTGCGAGGTGTCATTTTTCTGGCTCGGGCTTGTATAGAGTTTTTTTGTGTAACCTTTTCACTAGAATTTAACTTTTTCTAGTATTTTATTATTAACGATAGTTTTGTTTCTGTGATAGATATTTGTTTATCTTATAGTATCCCTCTTTTTGTAGAACTCGTTTAACTTAGAGAGTTCTCCCCCCCTCCCCCCCTTCTCTTCTTGTCAGGTTAACTATTTAAGTTAGAGGCTTTCCTTATGCTTTTTCCTTATAGGCTAGCCATTTAAATTAGAGGCTTTCCTATTATCCTTTAGTAAAAAAAAAAAATAAAAAAAAATAAAAAACCTTTAGCTATAGTCTTTCTAGTAGGTGTGCTTTTTGTAGACTGTATATTGCTTTTTTGTTATTGTTGTCATAATTGGTTTCTTTCTACTGTAAAGGATGTCAAAGGAATCCAAGGTTTCTGGGTTCAAGAAGTGTGACTCATGCTGTCAGAAAATGTCTCTGACAGATGGGCACACTTCTTGCGTCTATTGTTTAGGCGCTGTGCACCTGCAGGACTCTGGTTCTATTTGCCATGCCTTTAGTCCAAGTGTCCTGCAGGAGCGTAAGAATAAGCTGATTCTTAGGGGGTCTTTTAAAACCCCAGGATTCACTAGCCAAGAGCTCACAGCCAGTGAAATCCCCTAAATCAACTAAGCCGTCAGCTCCAAGTTCGGAGCCGTCTTCGGTTCAGGAATTACCTTCTACGTCGGTTCCGGCTGGCACCGACAAGACAATTTCCCCATCGGCTCCATCAGAGGCTTCAGAGCCATCACGGAGCCACAAGAGGCTGAGGTCCCCTTCACTAGAGTCGGTGCATTCGGCTCCTTGGTCTCCTTTACTTCAGAGCGAGCGTAGTCACCGATCCTCTCACTCCTCTCGATCCTCCAGACTGTCGGATCATGATGTGGAGAGAGTGGTCAGTAGGATGCTAAAGTTGCAGGCACTAGCTAAATTGTTGTCCAGCCCTCCTCAACAGGTATCGGCTCTGTCCACTTCTCTCGATGCTCCTGCTTCGAGTCCAATGAGTTCGGACCGGAGTTCGTTGGGGTTTGAGTAGTGGAACCATCGGCTCCAATAACTCTATCTCCTTCGGTTCCGACGTCAGCTCCGATTCCCTTGGTGGTACCTTCCATTGAGGGATCTGGGTGCCGGGGCTCCCTCGTCTGCTCTGAGGGGGTGAGTGGCATCGAACTCTTGTCCAACCCCGTTCTCCCTCTCGGAGCTTCGGCGCAGGTGAGCTCGGCTCCAATATTGGCCTCGGAGCCATCCCCCTTGGTGCGGAGAAAGATTCCTATTTCTTCAGAACCGGAGCTTTCTCTGCATCATGGCGGGGATGCCTTCGATGTCATGCGGAGTGTGCTGTCCCCTGAGTCAGCTCCACTATCAGCCCCACCAGCTCCGTCCCCTGTAGTGCCTGTGCCAACCTCTGCTCCTCCTCCAGACCCTAAGCGTAGGGAACCGATGCTCCAGGACACCCCACTGGGTGTTTCCTCCTCTTCTGAGGCCTCTCCTGATCACTCAGAAGAGCCCCTCGGAAGTAAAAGTGTAAGAGGAAGCACATTGACTCCCCAGAGTCTGTTACTTCTGATACAGACTTAGATGATTCGGAAGGGTCCCCGAGATCCCCCTCTGAAGATGTTTCCTTCTCAGACATCCTAGAAATGCTTAAGCAGAGGGGGAACTGGAATCCCCTAGCCCCTTCTGAGGATGAGTCTGTATTTCTGGATGCCTTCGGTTCCCGACCTTCCACCTCCTGGGTGTCTCCGCCTTTCGATCCACTTATGACAGTGGTGGCTTGAAAGGCTTGGTCAGATCTGGATACAGTAGAACCAACTCCAAGGAGACCTAGTAAATGCATTACAGCACCCCAGGATAAGCAGTTCCTTTCGAAAGGTGTCCCTGTTGATGCTATGGTGGTAGCAGCAGCCACCAAAAAAGAGTTAGCGGAGACCTCTTCATCTGTCCATCCCCCTAACAAGGAATCTAGGACGATGGACAGATACGGGAAGCGAATGTTCACTTCAGCGACCTTCTCTATGAGGTCACTGAACTACCCGTGTCATTTTACCTGACTTCAAAGGGATCTCCTTAAAGAACTCGGAGATACCCTCCAAGATCCAGCAGCTGAGGGAGCACAAGCCAAGGTAGTTTCCCAGCTAGCGATGCTTAATTCTGTTGTTAACTCCTCCATGAGGCTCATTTATTATGCAGCCGATGGGGCGAGTAGAGCCGCAGGTACCGGGGTGGCCCTTAGGAGGCATGCGTGGATGCGGCTGTGTAACTTTGCAGAACCCTTTTGAGCATCCTTCACCAACACTCCCTTTGATGGTTCCTTTCTTTTTGGACCACAGGTGAAAGATACTTTGACTAGGTGTGAGCAAGAAGGTAAGACTCTCTCTGCCGTGGGAGTCCATTTTTCCACTCCCTCTAGACCTTACCCCAAGGGTCAGAAGAGTGGGAAGATGTGGTTCCCTAAATCTCAGGGAGCCTTGCCTGACACACATAGTGATTTTTCCTCCAGAGGTAGAGGGGGAAACAATAATAATAGATGCCGCCCTTGTGGCAAAGGGGGTCCGCAGAACCAGGGCAACAGAGAATCCTTCTCTGATAAGCCCTTCCAGCATCCCTGAAGGGTTGCCTGGCTGCTCAACTCTGGAGGCAGTCAGGGTAATATTTTCGCTGTACCCAAAAGCCTGGCAAAGTTTAACACAAGACAGATGGGTACGGTCTGTTATATCCGGAGGTAACAAAATTCTCTTCCATCAACCCCCTTTACAGTCAAGGAAGACCCTTCCAGATGTTACACCCAATCTGAAGAAGCAAGCAGTTGTAGAAGTTTCAAAACTGCTAGAAAAAAGAGCCATCCAGGAAGTCCCAGCAGACCAGCACGTAACCGGAACTTACCCAAGGTTCTTTTTAGTACCAAAAAAGACAGGGGACTGGACACCGATTCTGGATCTCAGCAGACTAAACAGGTCTGTTCAAAGAACAAAGTTTCGGATGGTCACACTACAGTCCATTCTACCCTTTCTGGGTCAGGACAATTGGATGTGCTTGATATATCTTCAGGACGCGTACTACCATATAAAGATGGACAGGTGCTACGGGAGATATCTTCGCTTCCGGCTGGGGGCCAGTCATTATCAGTTCAGAGCTCTGCCCTTTGGTCTCACCACAGCCCCCAGGGTGTTCACCAAATGTATGGCAGTGGTCATGGCTCACCTGAGGCGTCAAGGATTCCAGGTGATTCCATATCTAGACGACTGGCTCCTTACTGCTACCACCAGGCATCAACTCATACAAGCACGGGACTACAAAATCACAATCTGCTCCCAGCTCGGCATTACAATACATTTCGAAAAATCTGCCTTGTTGCCCTGTCAATCTATCACTTACATAGGAGCAGACTTAGACACAAGGGATATGTTTGCAAGGCTACCACTAGAAAGGGTGTCCACAATCTGTCAGCAGGTACAGGTTCTGTTGCAGAGCAAAAGGATCCAAGTTAGGTACGTCCTTCAAACTCTGGGTTCCATGGCAGCAGCCATTCTCCTAATCCCACTGGCATGCTTTCATATGAGAATTCTTCAGTGGCTTCTGTTTACACAGTGGTCTTTCCAAGAGCTACCCATGACTTACATGATCATGGTCACGGATGCATGCAGAAGACATCTTTCTTGGTGGATGGTCTCCCCACTAGTTACTCAGGGCAGACCTTTCATACAACCCCCTCCGGTAGCCACAGTGATGACAGACGCCTCCCTGATAGGGTGGGGGCATTATCTGGGCAGGACAGTCCAAGGCACTTGGCAACCTCACGAGTACCATCTGCACATAAATGTCCTGGAAATGAGAGCAGTGTTCCTGACGTTGCAAGCCCTTCAAGACTCTCTTCCTTTTGGGACCATTGCTATTCAAATGGACAACATGTCAGTGGTGTGGTACATCAACAAGCAGGGCGGAACCAGATCCTACCCCCTGTGTTGAGAAGCACTTAGACTTTGGCAGTGGGCGATTTCCTCCCAACATTTTCTGATTGTGACGCACATCCTCGGGAGATCCAACATCATAGCGGACAGGCTCAGCAGAGCTATCCTCATGCCTCATGAGTGGTCTCTGAATCAGGAAGTTGTGAATCTTGTTTTCTGCAAATGGGGACAGCCTTGCTGCGATTTCTTTGCCACCCCCTTGAACAGCAAATGCAGCAACTACTTCTCTCTTCTTCCACTTCTGGGTCACATACCCAGAGACGCTCTAGTCCACGATTGGTCCCAGGGACTTCTTTATGCCTTTCCTCCTTTCCCTCTGATACCCAAACTTATAGAGAAAGCAATATCATTGGGTTGTAAAATGATCCTCATTGCTCCCTACTGGCCATGACAGATATGGTTCCCGTTCCTGCACCGTTACCTTCTCGATCAACCCTGGACTCTGGACCCAATTCCAGACCTCCTGGTTCATCAATCAGGTGGGTTGCATCAATCCCTCAAAACTCTCCAGCTCACAGCTTGATTGCTCCACTTCCAACCTTAGCCAGGCTTCTCAGCATTTACCCAGCAGTCCGTGACATTATCATCTCCTCTCACAAGTCTACAACGAGGAAAACTTATGCTAGCAAATGGAAACATTTTTTCTTGTTGGGCAAAGGCTAGGAATGTGGATCCCTTTTCAGCCCCAGTCCATGAAATCCTGGAATTTCTAGCACAACTGTTTCACTCCGGGTCCGTGTCTGCTATGATCAGGGTACAAATGGCAGCCATTTCTAACTTTCATGTTGGTTTTTCGAACTCTAACATTATGTCTCATAAGCTCTGTAAAGCTTTTTT